>NC_091989.1:148006990-148082399 GCF_044704955.1 Pristiophorus japonicus
ACCCTCCTCACCACCACCCCCCCCCACCCACCCCTCCCTCACCCACCACCCCACCCACCCTCACCCCACCCCCCTCCCTCACCCCACCCCCCCTCCCTCACCCCACCCCCCCTCCCTCACCCACCACCCCTCTCTCACCCACCACCCCTCCCCCCTCTCACCCACCAGCCCCCCCTCTCACCCACCAGCCCCCCCCCTCTCACCCACCAGCCCCCCCCCTCTCACCCACCAGCCCCCCCCCCCTCTCACCCACCAGCCCCCCCCCTCTCTCACCCACCAGCCCCCCCCTCTCACCCACCAGCCCCCCCCTCTCACCCACCAGCCCCCCCCCCTCTCACCCACCAGCCCCCCCCCTCTCACCCACCAGCCCCCCCCCCCTCTCACCCACCAGCCCCCCCCCCTCTCACCCACCAGCCACCCCCCTCTCTCACTCTCCTCTCCCCCCCCCCCCCCCCGGGCTCTCCCTCTTTCTCCCTCCCCCCACCATCTCTCTCCTCCTCGCCCCCCCCCCACCCCTTGCCGGGCTCTCCCTCTTTCTCTCACTACCTCCGATTTTTTTTCTCTCTCTCAGAAGGCCGCAAAAATGCTCTTGTAGATAATCACAGCGATATTTTACATAATAGTCCTGGAGATAATCCAAAAGCCCAAGAAGCACCTCCAGCTGCAATGAGCAACACATGGTTCAGCACCACTTCCGGCTTCCTGATATGTCGCAATGTGCATGCGCGACCGAATCGAGCACACTTATGCAAAAAGGGGGCAAAGTTCAGGATGCGCATGCACAGAAGGACAGATAAAAAACTGTTGCAAATAATCATGACGAATTTTTATACCTTTTCACTAGCTGATTTAGTTCATTCTAATTCCAGGAGTGTACCTGAATTTGATACAAACTCCAATAATAATAGATGTGACTTGGCTTTATAGGAGGATAATGTACTTGAACATCATTTGCGTGCACCATAATGTAACTGTTCTACAACATTAAATGAGAAAATGACAAATCACTCACAAAACCCTCAAAATATACAGCTCCCCTTTGGTAGTGCTGGGACAAAACTCAACAAATCTAAAACTCCCCCTATCTACATTCAGTATGGTGTCATAGCACCTGAGCACTTTCTAAACACACCTAATTCCAATTTAAATGTTCAAACAGTAAGGAATCTCCCCTCCCCACTTTCTAAAGCTCTTTTCAATTCCTTATTCGTAGACAGATAGCAATCAATCTAATAATAAACATTTTACTCATTGTTATTTGAAAGAAAGGTCAATACATTCAGCCGGCATGGTCAGAAACATACCTGCAGGTAAACGGGCAGCAAAATTTGACTTTTGCTTCAGAAATCAGCACTTTGCTATATTATAGTAATATACAAATAAAAATGTTCAAATAGAATTGAAAAAACTTACTTCAGTTTGAGTTTTAGTCAATTTGAGTTGTGCAGACCACTTTTCATCAAATTCAAACCCAGATACGAATCAATGAATTTGGAGTACCACAATGTATAATGCAAGTAAAGCCCAGGCTTGCTGGTGAGCAGCTTTTTTTTTTAAAGCAGCTGATTAGTCAAATTTTTAAAATACCTGTACTGAAAACTATTTATTTTCAAAAAAATTCAAGCCAAACCGGAATGAAATTTAGTAGGAGTAAACTAAATAGCTTTTGTGGGTACAACTTCATGCTTAGCACTACATTTACCCCAAGTTACGATATACTATTACAATTAAATAAAACTACTACAACCTGGCCGTAATACTAGTTACAAAGTAACCTGGTGCAATAAAAAAAATGTATGTTACCACAGTGACCATAAAATAGCAGTATATTAGCAGTTAATAGACAATGCAAAGTGTCACAAATCTAGTCATACCTGTGAACTGTGCATCTTCTGACGAGCCACAGGCTATGCCTCTCTGTTAATAGTTTATTTTAGCACAGGTATCATTTAAAAAAAATGAAATTATTGAATATTTCTTCCAAATCAGGCACTTCCACCAACATTTTCTTGAAAATAAAATGTGATCAAAGAGCATAATAGCATGCTGTAGTAGGGAACCAAGGACAGACCAGTCAGCCCAAGTTCACGGTCAAGGTTTCCAGCTACAGTGTATATGCAGAATATATTGCTTAATTACATGGTTAATTATGTAGATCCATCTCTATTATGAACCAGTGAGTATAAAACTATGAATTTTGTCTCTAGAATTTAATTGTGCATTTGTATTACATGGCTTTTTTCTTTCTTCAGTGAATTTGAATTAAAGATGAGCTGCACTCACACAGAAGGAGATGAAAATATTTCAAGTGCTGAACTGGAATGTAAAATCTGTTACCAAAGGTACAATGGCCATAGCCGAAAGCCTAAGATTCTTGACTGTTTACACAGAGTATGTGCAAGATGTCTAAATAAAATCCTAGATATCAGTGATGGCTCCCACTGCATTAGCTGTCCCTTCTGTCGCCATGAGACAGAGGTTCACGAGGATGAAATTGCAAGTCTCCCTGATGATACAAACATCATGTGCAAACTTACAGCAAGGGACAGGACAACATGGAATTCAGGTTGCAAGGAGGTAGTTTTAACACCAAAGAACTTGACTTCCTCCAGTTCAACTCTTGGTTCTTCTAACTGCTTAGTTATTACTATAAGGGAGGTACAAAGGAATTCCCCAAGGACTCCAAGCAGGCATTCCAGCTCTGATTACTATGTAGATCACAGTCTTGACACTGTCTCTGTTACGTCCCAAAGCAGGATTGATCAAGATGTGTTCTCTAAACTTTGTAACCGTGTGCCAAGAATACTAGTGTGGCTGCTAGGCTTCTTCTATTTCAGCTCACTACCACTTGGAATTTATCTTCTGGTAATCCAAAAAGTGACTCTGGGTATTGTGTGTGTCAGTCTTGTTCCTTCCAGTCTGACTGTTTGCTTGGTCTATGGTTTTTGCCAGTGTCTCTGTCAAGGTATATGTGATTGCTCATCTAGAAGTGAATAGCCACTACCTAACACTACAACAAAATGATGGATTCAACCAGAACCCCAAACAAATCTGCAGATATTCAGATTTGGCCAAGCATCCACAGGTTTGTGCGGAGACAGTTCTAAATTTTCACTACCTTTTGTATGAAAAAATACTTCCTGATTTCACTCTTAAATGTTCTAGCTCTAATTTTAAAGAAAGAGTTGCATTTATATAGCACCTTTCAGAACCTCAGGACGTCCCAAAGCACTTTAGAGCCAAATTAAGTAATTTTGAAGTACAGGCACTATTGTAATAACATAAGAAATAGGAGCAGCAGTTGACTATTTTGCCCCTTGAGCCTGCTCTGTCATTCAATAAGGTCATGCTTGATCTGATCTGGGCCTCAACTCCACTTGCGTGCCCACTCCCCATAATTCTTGACTCCCATATGGTTCAAAAATCTATCTATCTCCACCTTAAATATATTCAATGAGCCAGCCTCCACAGCTCTCTGGGGTAGAGAATTCCAAAGATTCATGACCCTCAGAAGAAATTCTTCCCATCTCCGTTTTAAATGGTTGACCCCTTATTCTGAAACTATGGCCCCTAGTTCTAGATTCCCCCATGAGGGGAAACATCCTCTCTGCATCTACCCTGTCTAGCCTGCTCAGAATCTTCTATGTTTCAATAAGATCACCTCTCATTCTTCTAATCTCCAATGAGTATAGGCCCAACCTTTCTTCATAAGACAACCCTTTCATCTCAGGAATCAACTTAGTGAACCTTATCTGAAATGTCTCCAATGCAAGTATATCCCTCCTTAAATAAGAAGACCAAAACTGTACACAGTACTCCAGGTGTGGTCTTATCAACAGTTATAGCAAGACTTCACTACTTTTATACTCCATCCCCCTTGCAATAAAGGACAACATTCCATTTGCCTTCCTAATTAGTTGCTGTATGTGCATGCTAACGTTTTGTGTTTCATATACAAGGACCCCCAGATCCCTCTGTACCGCAGAATTTTGTAGACTCTCTCCATTTAAATAATAATTCGCTTTTTTATTCTTCCTACCAAAGTGGATAACCTCACATTTTCCCACATTATAATCCATCTGCCAAATTTTTGCCCCATCTATCTCCCTTTGCAGATTATTTGTGTTCTCCTCACAACTTGCTTTCCCACTTTCTGTGTATCATCAACAAATTTGGCTGCAGTACCCTCGGTCCCTTCATCCAGGTTATTAATATAGATTGTAAATAGTTGAGGCCCCAACACCGATCCCTGCAGCACCCCACTAGTTACTGATTGCCAACCAGAGAATGAACCATTTATCCCGACTCTCTGTTTTATGTTAGTTAGCCAATCCTCTATCCATGCTAATATATTACCCCCAACCCCATGAGTTCTTATCTTGTGCAGTAAGCTTTTATATTGCACTTTATCGAATGCCTTATGGAAATCCAAATACACAACATCTACTGGTTCCCCTTTACCCACCCTGTGTGTTCCATCCTCAAAGAACTCTGGCAAATTTGTCAACCATGATTTCCTTTTCATAAAACCATGCTGACTCTGTTTGATTGTATTATAATTGTCTAAATGTCCTGCTACTACTTCCTTAATAATGGACTCTAGCATTTTCCCAATGACAGATGTTAGGCTAATTGGTCTCTAGTTTCCTGCTTTCTGTCTCCTTCCCTTCTTAAATAGGGGCGTTACATTTGCGATTCTCCAATCTGCTGGGACCTCTTCAGAATTCAGGGAATTTTGGCAGATTACAACCAATGCATCCACTATCTCTACAGCCACTTCTTTCAAGACCCTAGGATGCAGACCATCAGGTCCAGGGGACATGTCCACCTTTGGTTCCATTAGTTTGCCTAGTACTTTTTCTCTAGTGATAGAGATAGTTTTAAGTTCCTCCCTCCCTAAAGCCCCGTGATTATCTAGTATCATTGGGATGCTTTTAGTGTCTTCTTCCCTGAAGACCGATACAAAATATTTGTTCAAAGTCTCTAACATTTCCATGTTTCCCATTATTAATTCCCCAGTCTCATCCTCAAAGGGACCAATGTTTACTTTAGCTACTCTCTTCCCTTTTATGTTTACTTTAGCTACTCTCTTCCCTATATACCTGTAGAAGCTCTTACTGTCTGTTTTTATATTTCTTGCTAGTTTACTCTCATAATCTATCTTCTCCCTCTATTTTTTTATTTTATTTGTCCTTTGCTGGTTTCTAAAAATGTCCCAATCCTCTGGCCTACCACTAATCTTTGCAACATTATATGCCTTTGTTTTCAATTTGATACCATCCTTAACTTCCTTAGTTAGCCACAGATGGTTCATCCTTCTAGTAGAGTCTTTCTTTTTCACTGGAATATATCTTTGCTGAGAGTTATGAAATATTTCCTTATCTACCATCTTAGCCTTTAATCTATTTGTAATGTAGAAAATACAGCAGTCAATTTGTGCACAGCAAGGTCCTAAAGATAATAATGGATAAGAAGGAAATAAGGCCCCCATATTCTTGAATCCTCCACCAGAATTTTTTTTTCTTAATCTACCCTATCAAATCTCTAATTTTAAACACCTCGATTAGGTCACTACTCAGTTTTCTAAACTCAAAGAAATACAAAGCCCGTTTATGCAACCCTCATAATGTAACCCTTCCAGCCCCAGTATTCTTCTGATGAATCTGCACTGTACCCCCTCTAAAGCCAATATGTCCTTCCTGAGGTGTGGTGCCCAAAACTAAATGCAGTAACTCCAGATGGGCTCTGTACTTCCTCACTTTTGTATTCCAAACCCCTTGTGATAAAGGCCAACATTCCGTTAGCCTTTTTGATTACTTTTTGTACTTGTCCACTAGCTTTTAGTGATATGTATACATAGATGCCCAAATCCCTTTGTTCCTCCATAGCTCTCATCATTAAAAAAATTCCGATAGTCTTTGTGGTTCCAAATTGGATGACCTCACACTCCCTCCATTGAACTCTATCTGCCACAGTTGTGTCCACTCACTTAGTCTGTCTGTGTCCCATTGTAAATTCCTGTGCCTCCTAACTTAGTGTCAACTGCAAACTTTGATATACAACTCTCTATTCCTTCATTCAAGTCATTAATATGATGAAAAGTTGAGGCGCCAGTACAGATCCCTGGGGAACACCACTGTCACAGCACGCCAATCAAAGAACATTTGTTTTATCCCTACTCTCTGTCTCTCCTCTCAATCAATTACTGACTAATGTAACAAGATTAGCTCCAATGCTGTCCACTTTCATTTCTGCTACTAATCCCGCTGAGGAATCTCATCAAATGCCTTCTGGAAGTCCATATAGACAACATACACAGACACTTCCCTCAACACCATGCTCAAAAAATTCAACTAGATTAGTCAGACCTAGTCTTCACAAATCCATGCCGACTCTCTTTGATCAGCTCATATTTGTCCAAGTGCTGTCAGTCTGTCCCTTATCCAGACTCCAGTAACTTCCCTACAATTTATGCTAAGTTAATATGTCTGTAGTTACTTAATTTCTCCTTCCTTTCCTTCTTAAATAATGGAGTGACATTTAAAATTTTCCAATTCAAAAGGCACAATTCTCAAACCGAGCGCGCTATGGAAAATTGTGACCAACACGTCAGCAATTTCCTCACCTATTTCTTTTAATAGCCTAGGGTGGAAACCAGTAAGTCCTGGAGATTTGTCCATCTTAAGTCCCATTATTTTCTTCATTACCATTTTATTAAATCTATTAAGTTCCTCTCAACGTATTTTTAAGTTCTCATATACAGCTGGTATTGGGTCCTTTTCCTCCATTGTGAAAATGGATACAACGTATTCATTTAACAAAGCTACCATTTCCTTATTGTCCATTTATCACTTGCATCTGTTTTAATAGACCCACATTCTCCTTGCTTAACTTTAATATATTCATTAAAAAATCTTGCAGGTTAGGTTAGTGTATCAAGGGAATTGGAGCAAAATTGAGTTAGTGGAGTTGAGGTACAGATTAGCCATGATATATTTGAGGGGTATCTAGAACAGGCTTGAGGAGCTGAATGGTCTATTCCTGTTCCTATGCTCCTATTTAATCACAAGATAAATTAATTGGTTGCTTCAGATTAGGTTTTTCATTTTACTTCTCCAATACTTCCACGTGATGTGTACTTGCCATTGATCCAGAAAGTAGAAAAATACTTTTTAAATGGCTGTTTTTCTAAATTAAAATTATTTTCTGTATTTTAGTTTGGTAAAGGATCGCCATGTTGAACAAGATTATTACATTCCATTTTTGTGAATTGGCAAAGAGGCTAACAAATGAATTCCTGGAACATCCGTTTTACTCTGTGAATGAGGAAGATGGGTTGACATGAGTAAAGTATTATGAAGGTATTCCTCACAAATGGGAATAAAATAGTATTGCGGCTGCAAATTTTGTATTCTATTTATACCATAAGCAATTGTGTACACATTTGCAAACTGCAAAATTAAGTAACTTCAGCACATGAAATCAAATGGCACATATATATTTCTGTTAACCAATTGATCCAATTTTAAGACTTCTGACTCTACTATACTAGATGGAAATTATTTAGCGCATGTAAATAACTGATTTTTTGCATTTTCTTTGATAGTCTTTTTAGTGTCCCTAACATTTAAAATATCACATTCTTCTAGTTCAGGAAAATATTGACAATATCTTCAACAAATAATCTTTGATGCCCACTGGATAAATCTCCATTTTCCTAAAGTAAAAAAAAAATCTAGGTACAAATGATACAACAAAGTTATATTTGTCTGTGTGCATGTTAGTCTGTAGATTTCCATGCAACACCATTGTCTTGCACAATACTTGATTATTTTTTTTTAAGATTTTGTCAATAATCTTGCTACTAAAGTATTTAGGATTATTAACATTTTCTGTAGACTGTAACTTTTTTCACAATAACCGGCTTTTAATAGTGAATTTTCTCGAATAAAGAAAAATCTAACAGAACAGGGCTGACTTGTTATGATTGTATGTGTTATTTTTTGGTTCTCCAGATAGTTCTCTTTAAGAAAACAAATGTCCTATCAAGTGATAATTAGGTAATGGAGTACTAAAGCCCAACAGCATATTGCCATGCGCTTGTGATACACACATTCACTTACTTGAGCAACATATTGATTAACAAGTGCTAATTATATCAGTGGTGCTGACAATAATCAATGCATTTGTCACGGTTCTAATAAATAGGTACATGCTAAAATCTGACAATTTTTATATATTTAACACCTCCTTTAGAATTGCTCATTAGACTATGGCATAAAATAGGTATAGAGATTATAAAACAGAGAATATAGACCTCTATTGATATGCATTAGAGCATTAAGTATTAATACAAATGAACAATTACATAGAGAAAAAAACCCTCAAGTCCATCCAGCTTAACCTATACAACTGCAATGCCTTAGGCATCACAATATATACACTGCTCACCGTACCCAAAAGCCATGTGATCTCCTGGGAGAGGCGAAAAACCAGATTAAAAAACCCAGGTCAATTTGGGATGGGGGCGGAAGGGAGAATCTGGGACATTTAGGCGATCAATGCTAGTCTAGAAGACCACTCTGGCCCTAATTAATGTCATGCAGTACCTTCCTTTTGTACAAGGTGATCCCCGCCCAGCCAGAAATAGGTCTAGCTCTCGCTTAAAGGAATTCAGTGAACAGTTGTCCACCGCACAAGGTGGCAACCTGTTCCACAGCTCCACTATTCTCTGGGGAAAAAAAAGTATCTAACATCTAATCTAGTTCTGGCCTTATATAACTTAAAATTGTGACCACTGATCCTTCTTAGCCTACTTAGTTGAAGCAAGCCCTCTACACAAACACATTTATTACCTTAATCATCTTGTATACCTCGATCAAATCACCCCAAGTCTATACTTCTCTAAAGACTCTATCCCAGCTCTTGAGCTTATCTTGATAACGAAGATGCTTCAAACTGAGAATGAATCTAGTTGCCCTCCTCTGCATCCTTTCTAAACTCTCAATATCACCCAACATGAGAACAAAACTGGTCACACTATTCTAACTGAGGCCTAACCAAGGTCTTGTACAAGAACAAAATAGTATGCTTTGTTTTATAGTTAATTATGCTATAAATACACCCTATTCGCTCTAGTTATTGCTTCACGGCATTGTTCGCAAACCTTTAGAGATCTATTCAGTAGAACACCCAGATCTCTTTCCTTTGCCACTGGCTTTAGTACTTTTCCTTGTAGGATGTATGTATTTATGTCTACATACATAACACTATACTTTTCCAAGTTAAACATCATTTGCCCGTCACGAGCCCAATCCCCATTATAATGGCTGTTAAATTAAAAGTTGCAAGTTAAACATCAAGTACACACAAGATGATCAATCCTGTATGGACCTTAATAGATTCCCTGCTAGGATCATAGTAATGCAATTGGTCAGAGATCATTAATATAAAAGATGAATAATCCAAAGTTTTTTCTGAATTGCCTTCATGGTGGAGCAGGTGGGGAGGAACTTGTTTTGCTCTCCTTCAGGAGATTTAAGTTAGGAATGCCAACAATGGCACATATTGGAAACAATGGGCTTGACATGCAAAATAATGGCCTGAAAACTGACAGCAACTTCAGGATTTAGTGCATGTGCAGATAAACGCAGAAATCCTGAAGTTGCGGTCAGTCATTCACTGCTCCGCCACAGGTTGTGCTGTGGAACTCCTCAGAGCTGGCAATCAATTGAAAACACAGATAAGGATGAAAACTTCCCCTATTACACTGGAATATCACTGCTAGCCTCCACCCCCTCCAGAGGGTGAAAGAGGTAGAACTGGGTTTTTAATAACTGCTGAACAACCGTTCTGGCCCTGAAAAACGAATTTTATAATTGTGGAAAGTCAAATTTTTCATTAATATGATTAAGAATTACAGGTACAGCATCGAAAATTTGAAGTTCCGGAATCCGGACACTGGGACAATCCGTGGTGGGGTCATTCAGAATCCGAACAATGTTCCAAAATCCTGACCCATCCCCCACCTTGGGCCGCCACTGACCTCTCCCCTGTCGACTATTCATCTACCTCGACCCGCTGCCGACCTCACCCTGCCTTGGGTCGCCGCCAACCTCACGCCTGCCGACGACCGCTTCCCCTGTTTCGGGTCACCGCCGACCTCTCCCCCGCCTCGGGCATTTCCGGATTCGGGACGTTAGAAAGACATTCCAAAGTCGGGAAATACACAATCCGGAACGGCCTCGGTCCCAAGGCTTCCGGATTTTCGACGCTGTAGCTGCACATGGTTTTTAAAATATATATTTTATTTTGAAGTTTATGATATTTGAGCTTCTACAATAATCCTGTGTGTGTGTCACAATCTTTATTTCACGCTCTGTAAAATATATGAAAAGTAAATTAGAACCAATGCATTTTACTTCCTGGTTTTTTGGCTGAGAGAATTCTTCAATGTGATTGGCTGCATAGCCAGTTTGATTACATCACTGTTGTTGGACGCTGGAGATTCGCTTGATTTGGCACCAGCTTCAAACAAAGTTCAGGACAGCTGAAATTCACGCCACAGAGATCGCTAGATCTTTGTGAGCAGCTTCCTTTAAGGTCGCTGCTGACTGCAAATTCCTGGCCAATATTGAAAGTGTGGAAAAGGGAATGTTGTTGTTCCTTTCAGCTGAAAATGTTGAGCACTGCAGAATGTTGAAGTTGGACCAATTAATCTAACCTATCCCCTTGGACTTGTATAATTCTCAGAAACAGACAAAACTTGACATTCAGTGATATCATGTAAATAAGCAGGTGGTGATAAATAGAAGCCAACCACTCACCATGTAGTGGAAAGAAGCAAATTAACTTTAGGATAGAAACAAATTAACTATAAGCTGATCAAATCAGGATTTTTGGTATTCAACATTTCACTGCTTATACTGAACCCACTCTTCACATCATTGCTGATTTTATCGATCGTATCTATCCACTCCCTAAAAAATGTCTTAAGCACCAAGGCATACAGCTATCGCTGACACATTCCTATCCATAAAGAATATTTGATGACAAAGATAACAACATTTTGATGTACAATGATGGTATGGAAAGGAAAGTCAATTTTATTTCCTTTTGAACCATATACAAGAATACATATAATTTACTTTAAAAAGAGGATAGAAACTTTAAAAAATATTTTCCGAACAGTTGCCAATTAGTCTGTTAAATTCACAATCTACTTTATATAGTCCATCCAATCATGTGAGCTTATATCAACATTCAATTTCAAATAGTCTCAGTTCCAGTGGATAGCACAGCACTATTTGGTGAACACAACAAAGGAAATATTTGTGGCTGACAGATTCTCAGTGTAAAAAGTTGAGACAGAGGCCTTAAATAATTGGTATTTTGATGTACAGAGTGCAATGCAACCATCCTAACTGCACAGCAGGGTAGGTTGAGAAGGTATGGGGGCAGGGAGGGGAGGCTACTTGGATATCTATGCATTTTGAGAAAGGGGGAGTGTGGGAGACCAGAGGATCAAACCCAGGACATGTGACTGGGGGACAACATAAACACAATTGATTTCCTATTGCTGAAATCAACAGGAAAATTTCACTGTGAAGCAATTATGTAATGAAAACTGTGTGCAGCAATTGCATGATATTGACAGCAATTTCTGACATAATAAATTTATCAAAATTACAGTGAGGTTAATGGCGTTCACCATTATTTATGTGCAAATGCCATAGCAACTTCAGGTGAGGGCAGATGCGCAATTAAACAAAGAAATCCAAAAGTTGCTGTCGCAGACACGTTGCTCTGCTGTTAGCTTTGCAAAAACGGCATCTTACTGCCTTGCTCCCCATTCAAATGCATTGAGCAGAGTGAAGTGCTTGCACTGGAGATACAGACTAAACTCGCCACAGAAACTTAAGTCAAGTCATTTCTAGACTAAGTACACTTTTAACAATGTGCTAAGTGTTAATTACTGCCAGTCAACCTCTCTAGCACTGAAAATTAACTATCACACATGTGGAGTCACAATGCTGCAAGCTTTAATTGTTGTTGCAGATATTTTTTAAACATTTTCTTTCGGTCTCTTTTTTCTCTTTCTCTTAATCCAATCTTTCTTTCCCTCTCTATTTCTCTTTCTGTACCTGATTTGACATTGAATTCACAATTCTAATTTGAACTTCTTTGATCAGACTGCTGCTCATTTCATAATCTTTCAATCTGATTAGTTAAGGAGATAAACAGTTGTTTATTCTATTCACTCAAATTCCAGATGCCCTGTAGAGGACGCCGCGCCATTTCCATCACACACTGTCAGTAACTTGCCGGTCAAAATATCATGGTGATTAAACAGGTCAGGGTATATCTAACTAATGGCGAGTTCCGTTTCTTGACCTGCCACTGCAATTTTTGGGCCAATGTGTTAAAATACATGTTACCGGACAAAAAGTACCCATACGTAAAACATTTCTCTAAATATATCGATTATACATTAAATTTATTATGTGGGACGAGTATTTAATTGACTCATACTGCTATGCCGAACTCCATTATAATATCCTATAGTCATCATGAAAGGTAGTCCCTCGGAATCGAGAAGGACTTGCTTCCACTCTTAACATGAGTTCTTTGGTGGCTGAACAGTTCAATACGAGAACCACAGACTCTGTCACAGTTGGGGCAGATCGTCATTGAGGGAAGAGGTGGGTGGGACTGGTTTGTTGCACGCTCTTTCCGCTGCCTGTGCTTGTTTTCTGCATGCTCTCAACGATGAGACTCGAGGTGCTCAGCGCTCTCCTGGATGCATTTCCTCCACTTAGAGCAGTCTCTGGCCAGGGATTCCCAGATGTCAATGGAATGTTGCACTTTATCAGGGAGACTTTGAGGGTATCCTTGTAACGCCAACTTCGTGCTGCCTACACATTTGAATGATATCTACGTCTAGCTAGCACTAACCACGCTGTTCATTGGCTGCATGCATTAGCAGGGAGCCTATAACATGACCGGCTAGCATCACTTAAATCCAGCCTGCACTGCTTAAAGGGGAGGTGCACTATGGCTGGAGCAGAGAGCCATGGTTGAAGAGATTCTGACCTGTGAAAGAGTGAGGAATGGCACAAGGGAGAAAGCAGGCTCCAAGAGGAGCTGCACTAGAGGACTTGGTGAAGGAGGTAGAAAAGAGGAGTGATGTCCTGTATCTGCAGGGGAGATGGAGGCCCTTCAGACACAAGGTCAAAAGGCAGTGGGAGCAGATAGCTGTGGAGGTCAATGCTAGGAGTTAAGCCCAGAGGACTTGGATGCCATGCCAAAACAAGTTCAATGACCTCACATGAGTTGTAAAGGTCAGTGAATGCATTTTCAAAAGTCATATTCTACCAACTGCATCAGTAGCTTCAGCCACTACTCAAATCACCAGAGACAGGCCCATCACTCACCTACTAATAAGCTCTATCAATCAAGCCTCATACCAAACATTCATATGCTTCAACTCGCCCTCACACATTTAGCATTGCTGCAAGTCTCACACCCACATCTCACAGCTTGCACACACTGCCAGCTATTCAAATATGACAGTATCACCAAAACAGATTACACGACACTGACATACTTCCTTCTCTCTTGAAGGACATGATGACGCACAACCAGAGGCAGCTACCCATGGAGGAGATGGTGCTGACCATTATTGGGATGGCCATTGCTGAGGCGGTGGCCAGCGGTGGGCTGAAACCATCAAAGATGACGGTATCCTCATACCTAATCCTCCTTCCACATCCCACATTCCCCCTATTCCCACACTCTCTTCTGATGTACAAGCTGCGGATGGTGTAAACATGCACCTCTTACTTTCCCCAGCCCTCCCTGCACCACAAGCTTATCCTTGTGTCTTTTTCCTTTCAGATTTACAAGAAGTGCTACCTGGCCATGCAGTGGAGGAACACCAAGGAGAGGGTGATGACACTTGCAGCCACCAGCTCAGATACAGACACTGCGCGTATCTTAGAGGTTAGATTAGCGGTGGGATCGGCATGTGGTGAGACACCAGGCTCGAGTGGACTGCAGCCAGGGCAAGGGACAAGGATAGCGCAGATACAAGCTCGCTGGAGGGCAACATTGCACATGGGTTCCACTTCGATAGGGCAGCCTACAGAAAAATGCTGATGGATATGCACAAGATGCTTGGTGCTTCGGGAATCCGGACAGAAAGCCTGCGGTCAATGTCAAAGACTATGGAGGAGGTCAGCACCAACTTATCACAGGGATTTGCGCAGTACTTGGAGCCCATCCTTTTCAGCATAGAAGTGATGGCCAACTCCATTCACACACTTGCGGACCCAACCATGATACAGCATCTGATGGCCGATGTCGCAGCTTCCATTACAGCACAAGCAGCAGCCACCCAACGCCGGAGTGCTGCAGTAGAAGCTCAGATGGCTGTCATGCAGGGTCAGCTTGCTGTCATCATTGCTGTGTATTAAAGTGTGCAAAGGGTCTTGCAGGGTATCACAGCAGTCCAGCAATCTGTCCTCCAACAGATTGCTGAGGCACCGCCCCGGTGGAATGGCAATGCCTCCATGGGAGACAGCATTTGTCCTCCAACCCCTGCCACTCCACCAGTGCCCTTGCGGTTGCCTTTCAGCCAGAAGTCCAAATTGCTGCCGCCCATGCCGAGATGGTGCAGTCTGCAGCTTGGCTTTATAGGCCCACAACTGCTCACGGTCACACTCCAAAGTCATCTGCAGTCTCCTCCACTGAAACGCGATGCTGCAGCCGCTGGGGTAGCACTGCGTAGGAGCATGAGGACAGGTAAAGGCACACAGAAGGCAAGTAACTAAGGGAATGCACAAGGGTATTAGTTAATGCTTGTATGCAATATGGCATGATTTGATTTATAACTTTGGTTTGGAATATTTATTTGGCGGTGGCTTTTATTTTTGCATTGTGGCCATGTCATAAGTGGATAGTCCTTGTTTCCCAGTAGCCACCCTTTGGTTTGCTGTGGTGGCTCAAATGCAGCTGGCACAGCGGACAGCGCAGAATGAAGCTATCATGACTGCTGCCAGGATACCGGGCACTGACCAGCTTGATTCGCTACCTGTGGTCACACACCAGCTTTACGGCTGAGGGAGTGGAATCCCTTTCGGTTCCGGTGTAAGGCAGAGTTGACATGCAGCACCTGCAAAGTGATGTGTGTGCAGTTAATGGCACTCTGTACCATAGGGAAGTCTGCATCCTAGCAAAGCCACATGCTTGCTCTGCCTGCTCGTCTCTGGCAAGAGAGAATGATATGTAGTTAGCTCTCTTTGATTAGAGACACTCGGGGTTCTCCCTTATGCAACAGTTGATGGCAAACTGTGAGATGTTGCAAATATCTTCAGTTCCAGCGTGGAAGGATCCAGGCGCATAAAAGTTCATCGCCTCGGTCACCTTCATACCTTCACAACCATGGAAATTGTGGTCCTTGCCCTGCTTTGAGATTGCAGTTGTGACAGATTTCAGCGAGGACGTCCTTACTGAAACAAACACATTGTTCCTCGCTTTGATTCAGCTAGTAGAATTGCTCCCTGAACGCCCTGGAGGGTTATGGCCTCCTTCCTCTTCCTCCTCCTCTCTCTTATAGCAGCTTGTACTGCTCTGCGTGGTCCCTGTTCATTCTCTAAGTCATGTTGTATTCCAAGGGGAATGCCAACTAGTGCATCCATGTCTGGGAGCAGCAGGTTTGTGCAGAAGCCTTGAATTCAGCAAAAAGTCCTTCAGCATCTGACACACCACTTCCTGTAGAACTTGTGAAACTTGAAACAACTGTAGAAAGCACCAAACACTTGTAGAATTGTAGCAACAGCCAGAAGAAACGAACCAGCAACTAACCTGTAAATAGTTGATAATTCCTTTAAATAGCGCTGGTAGGGGGGTCCTTCTTACCACTGAATGCATGTTCAGCTTTGCAAGGTTAAGAGAGGGAGTGGGCTGGAGCGTTGAACTCAAAAATGACATAATTGTCGTCACATGATCTGCCTGCTCTGCATACTTCCAGCAGATGGTCACAGTGCACACGTGCGTCAACGCCTGCACCAATATGGTGTCATGCGCGATTCCTCTCAAGTGTGCAGACACAGCACGGACACCATTTTGGAGATCTAAGGGCACTCAGAGCCCCAAAAATGGGTATTGACAAGCCCAATTTCTCGGCATTAGTATTTTGGACCCTCTCTCCTCTACATATTTTGAAAAATGATTTCCTTTCCTGAAGGCAATGACTGACCATGGTAAAGTTGCACAGGGGCCAGCCGCCCAATGTTCCTGTTAAGCTGCGCGGCTCACTAGCTTTTAAATGGAAAAACCACACGTGCGCGTAAACATTTGAATGAACCACCCACCATGCACCCAAAAGAAAATTAGAGGGAACATTGCAGCCACCCCCAAGTGGTCATTTCTCACATGATTGAACTTCCAGGAATATGTCTAACCAGAGTTGACAAACCTTACTCCACCTGTGATGTCCGTTTTCTTGCTGGAAAGTCCTCCCACTATTAGAATTCCTGCTCCTGCCATCAGTATTCTTAAGCTTCCAGAACATTCTTTCTTCCCCTTTAAAATCTTAATTTTTTTTGTCCCTCTAGCCAGTATATGTCTGCAACAGATTTGCCTGGCCCTATATGTCCTCTTCTGTTACTGTAGCCCAACTCGTGTCCGGCCCAATGTTTCCTGCTGTGCTCCACCTCTGCTTATACTACTCGTCCATCCTGGAAGAGATTTCAGCCGACAAAAATCACAGACTCTCTGATTAATTGGGACAAACCAGAATTTCAAATGAGGCTCAATATCACGGAGCGGGATTGCCAGAAGAAAACCAGGTTTGTGCAACTTTGCGCTAAAATACTGTAAAGTTTGCAGGGATTCACATTATTTATTTATTTTTTTAAAAAGGAGAGCTGGGGAATTGTTATAACCCAACATCCTCTTTAGCAGAATAGGGTTCCATTTGGGATACCTCATACATGTGTTACTTGGAGAAAGTGGAGGTGATGAATAGGAAACATTTTTGAATGCTAGAGTGGTGAGGCAGCATTGGAGGAGAGCACCAACCCATCATTACCCTGTTGCATCAATGGGCCCAAATTTCCCCAGGAGTTGCTCAGTTTTTTTTTGGAGCAACTTGATTTTTCTGGAGTATCTTTTTAGTTGCAATTCTGGCCATTTAATTTGCACCAGTGTAAGTGAATTAGTTAGTTTTTTTTTAAGTTTAGTTTTTTTTTTCCAAAAGGTGGCGTTATCTGTTTTGGTCATTTAAGCAAGTTTAGCCAGCGAAAAGTTACTCCAAACTAACTTAGGCTAGCGCAAGTGGGCATTCTTGTACATTCAGAAAAACCTTGCAGTGACTTAAGAAATCAGCGCAGGCAGCCAGAGATTTGGGGGGGGGGGGGGCGGGGAGGGGACCTTGCAAAGCACTATACACCTTAACAACAACATTAAAGAAGCATAAATACATTCAAACCACCAAACACTAAACAAAGCAGTACATTTGTACCAAGCACTAAACAAAGCACAAAAAGTAATAGCAATTAATTAATAAAAAATAGAAGTCCTACCTTAGAGAACGTGGCGGGCCGCCGATAAGGGAGGCCATTCGGCCAGGGCTAGGAACGGTGTGCTTCGGGCCATTCCCACACAGCCTGCAGCACGCACTCAGATTCGGCCTGCCAGGAGCTACTGCACAGGTCTCGGCACGGTTTTCAGTGCCAGGACATGGCTCCGCCCCCAATCCACTGGGCCACACTACGCCACTACCGAGGAGGCGCCAGAATCGGGAGGAAGATTTTCGGCGCACTTGGAGGCAGGCAAAAGTGGCGCACCTCGGGCCAGAAAAAAGGGTTGTGGAAATTTGAGCCCAATATATCAGTCCTATGGGTTTTTTTTGAACCTGAGAAAAGCATTATTTTCACAGGCTTAGATGTATCAAGAAGGTAGACTGAGGAGTATGAGACCTGTTGCAGGAGGACCTGCAACCATGACATTGCCAGGTGCATTCAAAGTGACTGCCTAGAATTTAATTTTGCCTTGGGGTCTTTCCAGAAGGATGACGGTTCAAACGCTACTCCAGAGACTTGGGCACATAAATTCGACTGACACTCCAGTGCAGTACTGAGGAATGCTGTACTATGGCAGGTGCTGTCTTTTGGATAAAACGCTAAACCACGGTCCTGTCTGCCCACTGAGGTGGACGTAAAACATCCCATGGTACTATTAGAAGAGCAAGGGAGTTGTCCTGGTTCCAATAGAAACATTTATCCCTTAACCAACATCACAAACAGATTAGTTGGTCATTTGTCTCATTATTGTTTGTGGAGCTTTGCTGTGCACTAATTGGCTGCAAAGTTTCCCTACATTACAACAGTGACTACCCATCTGCTGCTGAAACCTTCATCCATTACCTCCATACTCGACTAGTCCAACGCTGTCCTGACCGATCTCCCATCTCCATAAATTTAAGTTCACCAAAACTCAGCTGCCTCTGTCCTAACTCGCATCAAATCCCATTCATCCCCGTGCTTGCTAACGTATATTTTCTCCTGATCCAACAATGCCTCAGATTTAAAGTTTTCATCTTTGTGTTCAAATCCCTGCATGGCCTTACCCAGTCCTATCTCTAACCACCTAAAACACTCCTCCAAATCTGCATTCCTCCACCTCTGACCTCTTGCGCAACCCCCCACTCCATTTGCTCCACCATTGGTGCCCGTGCCTTCAGCCATTTGGAGAGTCACCCCTCCTAATATTTCCTTCCTAGGCTCGGTGTCAATTTTTGCCTGTTTACACTCCTGTGAAGCATGTTGGGACTTTTTCCTACATTAAAAGGAGCTATATAAATATAAGTTGCATTAGTCCTAAACTTGGCCTTTACTAACTTGTACCTATATCCCTTTGTCCTAAGGACATGGTTTAAATTGAAATCATGCCATGGATTAGGTTTTTCAATTCCACTTGTTATTTTATATATCTCTAAGGTATATTTGCCTCCTTCCAAGGATTAAGAATCTGAATTTTTCTAATGTTTCCTCATAATTCAGTCCTCTGACACAAAGGATTAGCCTTATGGTCGTTCTCTGTACAGCTTCCGGGACTTGGATGTTTCCCATGCGATTCGGTGATCTGAACCAAATGCAGCACTCAAGATGCGGCATGACCAGAGCATTATACAACTTCAGCATGATGCCCTCAGACTGATACTTCCCATATTCAACAGCATAGCTCAGTGCTTTCCTTGTTCTTGAGTAATAGATGGTTCCAACATAACTATTTTACATTCATGAAACATCTGTAAATGCCAGTCAATAAATCAATGATTTTATTTTTTTTCTTTGTGATGACCTCTGCAAACAATGAGACACTCTGGGAACCACCTGCAAAAAGAGATACTCTTGGGGACCCCTCAGTCATCCCAAGGAAAACAATGTTAACACTAGAAAACTTAATTAGTACTTAGCGAAAGAAGTAACATCCAAGTAAGTCAATAAAGGAAAAAAATATAGTACAGGTTGTACCTCTCCAGTTCGGGACTCTCTCATCTGGAAACATCCATGGTTCGGCATTGGTTGGGCCTGAGGGAATGGCGTTTTTTTTTTAAACAAGTGTTCATCGGCTGCAATGGCTGCCATCAGTGTGTTCGGCGATCGGCTGGGAGCGGCTATCAGTCAGTGAGTGTGTGCACGGGTGCTGAGGGCACTATCCACAGGCTGCCAGCACGTACTCACACAGACACAGAAGCCCAGGCACTGTCCACCGGTACAGGTAAGTAAGACTTCCCGTGGTTCGGGAAATTCTCTGTTCCGGCACTGGTCAGGTCCCGAACGTGCCAGACTGAGGTGTACAACTGTATAAAGAATTCTCAAAAAACTATTGTTATGCACAGTACAACCAGCAAAAAAGAGACAGAAATTTGAATATCTTTGAGATTCCCTGAGAGGCCTGTAAAATCACATGTCCAAGGGTCTCAGTTTGAAAATCTATGTATTAAATTAAAATTAGCCACTCATACAGCTGTGGTAATTTATTAATGTAGAGAGGTGTCAGAGGAAACAAAATTAAGGCAGCAGTCACATAACCAATTTACACCAGATGAGCTCAGGGAAATTTGAAGGGCTCAGTAGTGTTGAGTTGATATGGTACAGTGTTTGGGAATGAGGTGATGGATGGGTACAGCCTTGCATTCTTCCATTTAAATTTATATTCAATCAAAACAAAATGCACCAATACTCTTGTGAAAGTCAGGAAGAATGACAACACTAAATTAGCTGCAATAATTTCTACTTTCTCTCTTGCTCCCAGTGAAGCTCAGGAAACAAACTATCTGTAATGCAATTACAGTTTATAATGTCTGTTGCTAATGAAGCAGATAGCACACAGAGAGGAATGGGTCTTTCTTATGGCCGAGGACAGCACAGCACACTAGAGCACCAACATGTGAGATCACAGGCATGGGTTTGTGTCCACAATTTCTACACTACCGACTTCCATAATCCCAGTTTTATCACTGTAGGGAAAAACAAGGACAAACATGATAAAACTACTGTTTAGAACCCCTTGAAGCAAACTATTCAGTTAAGATGTAGCAAAAAGGAAAGGGCATTGACCACATCGGAGCTCTTGTGCAATTAAAGCAAGAAGGAATACTTCCTCATCTTCCGCATCCGCATTCTTCAAAAATAAATTTAATATCAGTTCTAAATATTATTAATTTTGCTGTTTTCTTTTGCCACACAATTTCAGATTCCATTTCTCTTCTATATTGCTCTAGTGATGTAGGTTAAGATTGTAATTTGTGGAGGGTGGAAGTGGTTCAACAGAACAACAACATAGAAGTTCACCTCAATGTGATGAAGACATGAGCTGGAATTCTGTTAGCAGTGCGGGAAAGTCAGGGGCAAGGTTTCAGAAGTGGAAGAAAGCAGTCTTCCAGGGGCTGGAGTCATGATTGGTCAGATAGGTTTCATTAAGGACCAGGATATCTGTTTGCTATTTGAGGATGAGGTTATGGATGGGTACTGCCTTGCTTGTGAAAGAGGGGACATTTTGAAGACAATACAAGTGGGGAGGGAAACTCGAGAATTGCTGGGGCAATGTTGAAACATTTGCTAGGAATGTGGTCAAAGCAGGCACAGAAGAATACAATGGGAACTAGGTTAAAAAAAATGTGCCCAGAAGAGTGAGGTAATGGGCAAGTCACCTGAAGAGTGGTTCAAGATTGCTTGGATGACTACTGAAGTGTAGTGACAGTGTGTGCCATATTGAGTGCAGTGAAAGGTGCCCAGATTGAAGCAATGGGAAGCTGTGAGCCAGTTTAAATGGGCTAAGAGCCTGAGGTGGTGGTATTTTACAGTACGTTTACAAGAGTGCATAGCACAGTATTCCCTGAACAAATTAAAAAATACTTATCCTGCTATATTATTTTTGTGCTGTCCTAAAAGGGTTGTACATTGTCAACTATTAAGCTAACCACACAGGAAAAAAAAGTGATACATTAGTCCTCTGCACTGCTACTTTCAAGAACATTTTCATGAAAAGAGCTGATAGAAAGTTCAAATACTAATCAGTATTAACATGCAACATAAAAGTTCATATTAACTCATAAAAACTCCAGTTAAAATAATCCAATAAAAACTTGATTGCAATTTCTTAGAGAATAGCCAAATATTTCACCTGTTGCCAGATACAAAATTAACTGATTTATGCTTAGTGATGAAGCCAGTTAGATTATTATAGATGGAAAAAGACACATCATATTTGTAAGAATACAATGGAACTCAATTAACATCACATCCAATTTAGGACACTATTTCCTTCTGTCAAGGAAATCAGATCAGTATAACTTTAAATTAACTTATAAAATTGGATTGAAAACTGAAGACACTCATACCTTTACTTGCTCCTCCAACTTGCCCAAACGCACATTGCCTGCCATAATCTTGTTTAAAACTCCATGCTTCTCATTCGCTAGGCTTTTGGTCTACAGCAGAAAGGGCAAAACAAAATTTAAGACTTGAGTACTAAAAGCTTTGAAAGAAAATTGAGTGCAGGGCAGTGGGCAAAAAAAAGCAAAGATAGTATTAAGGCAAGAGAAGTACTCAAATCCCCTCGATATGAAGGCCAACATGCCATTTGCTTTCTTAACCGCCTGCTGTACCTGCATGCCAACCTTCAATGACTGTTGTACCAGATACCCAGAAATAAATCAACCTCCTTGGAAGGGGAGGGGTGAAAAGTGGCAAATAAGATAGCAAAAACTAAAATAGTTTTAGTGACATAATATTTAAAGACATCTAAATGATTTGTTTTTCCAAAAAAATTCCCACACCCTAACTGGTTAAAATGTCTTTCACATACAAATTAATTATGCTAAAAGTAACATACGAAAACAAAGGTGGGATGTTCTGAGAGTTGATACTGAAGACAACTGAGTGCACCAGAGTCGCAAAAATGAAGACACAAAGAGCAGCAAAAGGCAACATAGTTTTGTAAGACAACTCTGTAGCTTAGGACTACATGTCTAAAAGAATGCATTCAAATGATGGACTGCAAGAAGCAGGAAACAAAGTAGCAAATTAAAGTCACAAGAGCAAAAAGTTGCTGGCTGCCAGATAGGGCAGGAGAAGATTACACAGAAAAGGGAGAGCACGGCCATGAAGAGATTTGAAGATGGTAAAATTGATTTCCTGAGGACAGGACTTGGGCTGCAGAGTTCTGAATATAGTTGAAGTTTATGGAGTTGAAGAAGTAATCTATCATAGAGGTGATGAATGTGCAGTGAATTTAAAATGTAAGTAGACAATGTTTCAGAAATGAAAAAAGGCAATCTTGACAATGGCCCAGATATTCAATAGGAAACTTGAGATAGAAGTAAATGCCAAAACTCTACACTGAAAGGTCCTGCCTGGCCAAGTAACAAGAGAAATTATTGAAATTGGAGCCTGTGGCACCTAAGTGCTGGCAAGAATGGCTTCAGTCTCTTTGATGTTGATTCATACGGGTATTGATGTTGACAAGGGAGTCAGATAGTACAGAAGTGGTTCTTGAATCATGGATGATGGTAGAGGCAGAATTCGGTATTGTTGTCATACATATAGAAGCTAGCTAGACAGCCAGCATATAAATAAGGAGTAGGATGGAACCCTATGGCATACCACGGGGAGACCATGCAGGCATAGTAGATGAGGTCATTGGAGAAAATGTTGAGATAGATACAAGTGGAATCAAGAAAGAGTAGTGCCAGTGAAGGAAGGGAGGGAGGAAGGAAGGAACATAGAATCAACGACAGTGGCAAAGGCAGCAGTTGAAGTGTAAAATTTGACAGGTGCGGCAAAGAATTTTAACTTAAAATTAGCACAGTATTACTCCAACATTAAAATGACCAATAAATCACTTTAAACTTTCTACCTTTATTTAAATAAACGACAATGCTTTAAAAGTGACAAATTTTCAATGAACTGGGACATTGGCCCCAATATTAATGGGAGGTGGGGAGCATGCGGGGGGAGGGGGGTCCAGTAGCAGACGAAGAACCAGGCAAGACATGGAGGCCCAACTGATCTTAATGGCAGGGGCTCAACTGAATATTTTTGGGCCGACTGACCCCCCCGCCACAGTCGGCTAGGTTGACTGCCTAAGCAATAGGTAGTGGCAGGAGGCCAAAGCCGGGGACCCGTAGGGACAGTACCCCCGGCAGTCAGTAGGAAGGCAGAAGCTTTATGCCGTAACTGGGGCTAGCGGGAGGGGGAAGCTACAAGCTTGGGGAGGGGGGGGGGGCAGGGGAGGCTGGAAGATCAGCCCATTATTGGGAGGGAGCGGCGTGGGATGGTGGAAAGATTGGGGGCCTTACAGGTACAGCAGGTGGTGAAGGCAGCAAATGGCATGTTGGCCTTCATAGCGGGGGGACGAGCAGGGAGGTCTTACTACAGTTGTACAGGGCATTGGTGAGGCCACACCTTGAATATTGTGTACCGTTTTGGTCTCCTAATCTGAGAAAGGACATTCTTGCTATTGAGGGAGTGCAGACTGATGACCAGGATGACAGGACTGACATATGAAGAAAGACTGGATCAACTAGGCTTATATTCAATGGAATTTAGATGAATGAGAGGGGATCTCATAGAAACATATAAAATTCTGACAGGATTGGACAGATTAGATGCAGGAAGAATGTTGCCGATGTTGGGGAAGTCCAGCACCAGGGGTCACAGTCTAAGGATAAGGGATAAGCCATTTAGGACCGAGATGAGGAGAAACTTCTTCACTCAGAGTTGTCAACCTGTGGAATTCTCTACCACAGAAAGTTGTTGAGGCCAGTTCGTTAGATATATTCAAAAGGGAGTTAGATGTGGCCCTTACGGCTAAAGGGATCAAGGGGTATGGGAAGAAAGCAGGAATGGGGTACTGAAGTGCATGATCAGCCATGATCATATTGAATGGTGGTGCAGGCTCGAAGGGCCGAATGGCCTACTCCTGCATCTAATTTCTATGTTTCTATGTTTCTGGGGGAGGCCAAAGCAATCCTGCTCTTCCTGGCCCACAAGGGATTCTGATCTTATAGTTGCCTGAGCCAGTCGGCTCCTCCCGCCTCGGATCTGCAGCCAGGAGTCCCCGTGACGTGCAGGTAAGTGGAAGTTGCGGCGCCGATGATGTCCTGATTTGATTTTTAAAATTTAAACACTGGAAATGGGGTCAGGTTGCTCGATCCCGATATCTTAACCCCCGCCCCCTCCCACCTGTCAGGGGTGCGGTGGGGGCTTAAAAATCAAGGCTATTAATTCTGGTATTTTCTCCTCATCAATAACTTTTTACAGGAGCATCTTCTCCAGAGGAAAAATCTTAATTACTTACCACATGTACAAGCTGGTCACGTTCATGAGCTGCCTTTTCGGCAAGACTAATCAAGTTTGCCAGATATTGGTGAGCTGCTACTTCTTTCTCCATAGATTCTTCTGTCTGCTGTTTCAGAAGACCAATCTTCTTCTGTGCTAGCCTGTGAACCAGATTATTTGCAAAATTCAATTATTGTGTTTACCAAATGCAATTTTTTTTTACCCTTTCATATACCGCAGCAACTAAGAAGTGTTATAGGTGGCCACATTTGTACCATAGGATATAATTAACAGTGAAAAATGGCAATTAGATCATTATGCCTGTTTGTTATTAATTTGGGTAGTTAAATTAGGACAGAGAAAAGTTCTTTCCGAACTTAACTGCCCAAATTAATAATAGGTATGTGCTCATATCTTCCCATTTGATGATTTTCAGGGAAAAAGTAGTTGTGAGTAAAAAGAATAGCAATTTATCATGACCTCATTTTTAAGTGCAGTCACTGACTCCATATCAAGGGGAAGTCATAGAAACATAGAAACAAGAGCAGGAGTAGGCCATTCGGCCCTTCTAGCCTGCACCGCCATTCAATGAGCTCATGGCTGAACATGCAAATTCAGTACCCCATTCCTGCTTTCTCGCCATACCCCTTGATCCCCCTAGTAATAAGGACTTCATCTAACTCCTTTTTGAATATATTTAGTGAATTGGCCTCAACAACTTTCTGTGGTAGAGAATTCCACAGGTTCACCACTCTCTGGGTGAAGAAGTTTCTCCTCATCTCGGTCCTAAATGGCTTACCCCTTATCCTTAGACTGTGACCCCTGGTTCTGGACTTCCCCAACATTGGAAACATTCTTCCTGCATCCAACCTGTCTAAACCCGTCAGAATTTTAAACGTTTCTATGAGGTCCCCTCTCATTCTTCTGAACTCCAGTGAATACAAGCCCAGTGATCCAGTCTTTCTTGATAGGTCAGTCCCACCATCCCGGGAATCAGTCTGGTGAACCTTCGCTGCACTCCCTCAATAGCAAGAATGTCCTTCCTCAAGTTAGGAGACCAAAACTGTACACAATACTCCAGGTGTGGCCTCACCAAGGCCCTGTACAACTGTAGCAACACCTCCCTGCCCCTGGACTCAAATCCCCTCGCTATGAAGACCAACATGCCATTTGCTTTCTTAACCGCCTGCTGTACCTGCATGCCAACCTTCAATGACTGATGTACCATGACACCCAGGTCTCGTTGCACCTGCCCTTTTCCTAATCTGTCACCATTCAGATAATAGTCTGTCTCTGTTTTTACCACCAAAGTGGATAACCTCACATTTATCCACATTATACTTCATCTGCCATGCATTTGCCCACTCACCTAACCTATCCAAGTCACTCTGCAGCCTCATAGCATCCTCCTCGCAGCTCACACTGCCACCCAACTTAGTGTCAGCCGCAAATTTGGAGATACTACATACAATCCCCTCGTCTAAATCACTAATGTACAGTGTAAACAGCTGAGGCCCCAGCACAGAACCTTGCGGTACCCCACTAGTCACTGCCTGCCATTCTGAAAAGTACCCATTTCCTCCTACTCTTTGCTTCCTGTCTGACAACCAGTTCTCAATCCACGTCAGCACACTACCCCCAATCCCATGTGCTTTAACTTTGCACATTAATCTCTTGTGTGGGACCTTGTCGAAAGCCTTCTGAAAGTCCAAATATACCACATCAACTGGTTCTCCCTTGTCCACTCTACTGGAAACATCCTCAAAAAATTCCAGAAGATTTGTCAAGCATGATTTCCCTTTCACAAATCCATGCTGACTTGGACCTATCATGTCACCTCTTTCCAAATGCGCTGCTATGACATCCTTAATAATTGATTCCATCATTTTATCCACTACTGAGGTCAGGCTGACCGGTCTATAATTCCCTGTTTTCTCTCTCCCTCCTTTTTTTTTTTTAAAAAGTGGGGTTACATTGGCTACCTTCCACTCGATAGGAACTGATCCAGAGTCAGTGGAATGTTGGAAAATGACTGTCAATGCATCTGCTATTTCCAAGGCCACCTCCTTAAGTACTCTGAGATGCAGTCCATCAGGCCCTGGGGATTTATCGGCCTTCAATCCCATCAATTTCCCCAACACTATTTCCCAACTAATAAGGATTTCCCTCAGTTCCTCCTCCTTACTAGACCCTCTGACCCCTTTTATATCCAGAAGGTTGTTTGTGTCCTCCTTAGTGAATACCGAACCAAAGTACTTGTTCAATTGGCCTGCCATTTCTTTGTTCCCAGTTATGACTTCCCCTGATTCTGACTGCAGGGGACCTACGTTTGGCTTTACTAACCTTTTTCTCTTTACATATCTATAGAAACTTTTGCAATCCGTCTTAATGTTCCCTGCAAGCTTCTTCTCGTACTCCATTTTCCCTGCCCTAATCAAACCCTTTGTCCTCCTCTGCTGAGTTCTAAATTTCTCCCAGTCCCCGGGTTCGCTGCTATTTCTGGCCAATTTGTCTGCCACTTCCTTGGCTTTAATACTATCCCTGATTTCCCTTGATAGCCACAGTTGAGCCACCTTCCCTTTTTTATTTTTACGCCAGACAGGAATGTACAATTGTTGTAGTTCATCCATGCGGTCTCTAAATGTCTGCTATTGCCCATCCACAGTCAACCCCTTAAGTATCATTCGCCAATCTATCCTAGCCAATTCACGCCTCATACCTTCAAAGTTACCCTTCTTTAAGTTCTGGACCATGGTCTCTGAATTAACTGTTTCATTCTCCATTCTAATGCAGAATTCCACCATATTATGGTCACTCTTCCCCAAGGGGCCTCGCACAACGAGATTGCTAATTAATCCTCTCTCATTACACAACACCCAGTCTAAGATGGCCTCCCCCCTAGTTGGTTCCTCGACACAATGGTCTAGAAAACCATCCCTTATGCACTCCAGGAAATCCTCCTCCACCGTATTGCTTCCAGTTTGGTTAGCCCAATCTATGTGCATATTAAAGTCACCCATTATAACTGCTGCACCTTTATTGCATGCACCCCTAATTTCCTGTGTGATGCCCTCCTCAACATCACTACTACTGTTTGGAGGTCTGTACACAACTCCGTTTTTTGCCCTTTGGTGTTCTGCAGCTCTACCCATATAGATTCCACATCATCCAAGCTAATGTCCTTCTTAACTATTGCATTAATCTCCTCTTTAACCAGCAATGCTACCCCACCTCCTTTTCCTTTTATTCTATCCTTCCTGAATGTTGAATACCCCTGGATGTTGAGTTCCCAGCCCTGATCATCATGTTTGACAAATTTGCTGGAATTCTTTGAGGATGTAACGAACAGAGTGGATAAAGGAGAACCAGTGGATGTGATGTATTTGGACTTCCAGAAGGCATTTGACAAGGTGCCACATAAAAGGTTTCTGCACAAGGTAAAAATTCACGGGGTCGGGGGTAATATATTAGCATGGATAGGGAATTGGGTAACTAACAGAAAACAGAGAGTCGGATAAATGGTTCATTCTCTGGTTGGCAATCAGTAACTAGCAGGGTGTCGCAGGGATCAGTGCTGGGACCCCAACTATTTACAATCTATATTAATGACTTGGAAGAAGAGACTGAGTGTAACGTAGCCAAGTTTGCTGACGATACAAAGATTGCACCTCTGCTCTTTGGAACTCCTTGCCTAGATTTCTACGCCATGCCATTTCCCTCCCTGCTGTCAAAAACTCCTCAAAACCCTTCTTTTGACTCCATCTTTGGCCCCCTTTTTCTAATATTTCCAGATTATCTCTCTACTTAGTATCCACCATTTTTCTACTTAATGTAAAATGGTTTGAGATATCTTCCTGATTGTTGCAGATATAGGTGGTAATGGCACTAGTCTATCAACCTGGAGGCCATGGGTTCAAATCCCATCATAGCACGTTATAAAACCTTTCAAATGGTTTATCAGCATGCTTTAGGGAAGGGAACCTGCCATCTTAACTCTATCTGGCAGACATGTGACTCTCAATGCCCTCTGACATGGCCACTGAGTTGTACAAACAATAGATGGTTGTTAGGTGAGGACAGAACCATGCACAACCATAATGGCCTACAACATTATATGAAGAATGGTCACTTGGGCAAGATATAAGAAGGCTGTCTGCACAAATGAACTATATCCCCAGCAGCAGTCCACATCTTTAGGAGAGAAGAGAAACCGAGAAAACAAAATCAGATATAACAATGTCATAAAAACTCATGATAATATTTCCTTTCAAAATATTTACCAAATGTGAAATACAATTTAAATTTAGAAACTTTAATTGTTTCAGTAGAATGCATTTATAGTTCAATGCAAATTTACTGATAGCCCATTTATCTGTTGTACCTGTTTGACTTCTGTGCTACCTGAAGCTCTGCTTCCAACGTCTTATTGCCAGCTATTAATTCTGTCTTTTCGAAGAGTAGGCTCGTTTTCTCAGCTTGCAAAGATCCAATTCTTCCCATCAATTCCTCCACTTCTACATGCTGTTTCTCTTGCACCAGCTGCAGCTTTCTACACAGAGATGAAACAAACCCACACCGATAGTCCCTTGGAGACTGAGATACTAATTGACAAGCTGACTCGGGTCACACACCAAGGCATTGTTTACTAAAAACACAATTCATGGCAGTTAAATGGCTGGGGCCTCAATAAACATAGGTCCTTCAATTTTACTTTTTATCTGGGGTTTAAGTGCGAGTCTGATGGTGGGTCCCATGAAAATGGTGTCCACCAACTGTAAATAATTGTGTGCTTTCACTTAGTTTAATTATGCTCTTTTTTCAAGACCCTTGCTTATTTTCTTGAGCTTTAGCAAGGTTCAAAATAAAATATATATTCTTTTTACTAATTTTCTCCAATTTACCTGAATTTGTTAGGATCCAATTTTTTCAACTGATTTTCTTTACTAAAAAACCCAAATTTTAAATTGCCAATTAGAAATTGATTTTCCTTCACAGGAATTTTCAGCTCCAAGTCCTGCCCTACCATAAGCTACCACGTTTCTGAATGTTCCTATGTTTATCCTGTGAAACGAATCAATTCTTCCCTGCAAAATATGCACAAGTAATGTTTCCTCTACTCCATTTTTGACTTGTTTGCTAATCAATTTAGGGGTCACTCCGGTTTAGTCTAAGGACACTAGTTTTAGGTATTTCTAGTAATATAACGTTTGCATCTATGCCAAGCTATGTGGCCAGGTAGCTAATTGTAAAGGAAATCAATGCTATTCAAAGGGATGGGAACAAATAAAGGAGAGGACTAAGGAAAGGCAAATAGATTTTAATGTAGATTAATAAAGCTAATGCATATTGGAACATGAAACTATCAGATACTTTTCTGAAATTCTATTTGAGAACTTTGCAGTTTTACTGTGATCAATTCCATATATCCTATAGCAATATGACAAAGTGTTGACTTAAAATGGTTGTAACAGTTTTATTCACTACTTCTTCATACACCCCCCCCAATTTTATATGTAAACCTCAAGGATACTAGTTTCCATATGTAAAGCTTAAGCATTTGAGTGATTCAAAAAAAAATATATATACCTTTTGAGATCATTCACCATTGTAGTATGCTCATCAACTCCAATTTTGTCATCAAGGTTTGCTTTTAGTTGATCATACTTTGAGCAAAGGTTGCTCAGCTCATGTTGAGTCTCATGTAACTCCTTTTGTTGGCTTTGTTTCTCTGCTTCCAGCAGTATCAATTGTTTAGTCAACTTTGACACTACCATCAAAAGAAAAATACAGGTTGAGACCATTTTTAAAAGGTTATCTGTGCTTGATGGAAAGTCAACAAAGTGGTGATCATTAGAAAGAAGAGCTCCAGGAACATGGACCAAACCTGAAACCAAAGCCATGAAAGTATGAGATAATGGTGATATTGCAATGCAGAATGGATCATGTTTCTGAAAAATTAAAACACTCAAATATGCGATACAACTAAAGTCTGCTGTACAAATGAATTGGAAACTGTCCGCTATTGTTGAAAGAATATTTTAAAAAGCATTATAAACAAAACAGAAAACAGATAAGAGAACATATGAAGGTAATATCTTCATGATAAAGCAGCATTGGGATTATACAGGTACAACCTCCAGAATCCGGCAACCTCGGGACCGAGGCCGAGCCGGTTTTAGTGTTTTTCCAGTCTTCGGAACATGTTCCTGATGTCTGAAGTCTGGAAATGTCCGAGCCCAGGTTCGGGTATTTCCGGATTTCGGAACGCCAGAAGCGCGTCCCAAGTCCGGAAATGTCTGGGCCAGGTTGCGATATTTCCGGTTTTTGGATGTCATCTTGTCGTTCTTCTCCTCACAGGCCTTGTAGTCCTCGCTTCTTCGCAATGCATGGTAAGCCTCCCTCTCTCGTTTTTGCAACGCAGTACCCTGTAACTACTTAATGCGAGCTTCCTGGCCTGTATCTTTTGCTACCATCTTCAAATTTGAAAAGGAATGCACAGTACTCAAAGCCTAAAATATAATAACAGTTTTTATTTGTATAACAGTTAAGTTATGAAATTTAGAACAGTAAATGAAGGCTTTTATTTGTTAAACAGAGTAAAAATAAACAGGAGGTTGTGCTTGAGGTAGAGGGCTCAGCTATGATGTCTGAGGCTGATGATGGGCCAGCAATAGGATTATCAAATGTGGAAATGACTGGTGTAGTTGTACGCTGTAGGTCTTGGGTCTTCTGTTGCGACATCTTTTGAAAGATATTTAATATTGTTGTTTGTTTAAATAATTTGGGCTTTTCTTTCACTAATCTTTCCCGAATTCTGTAGACCTGCAGTATTTCTTCTTCATTTATGAAGCTTCGTTGCTCTAAGGCGTGAATTAATTCTGGACAAAGATCGATTGCTTTGTCAATCGTCACCTTTTCGACTTGATCACAGGCATCATCATCCTCACTGCTTTCATCCTTTTCTTCTGGATGCAAAACCCTCTGCATGATTTCTTCATCTGTCACTGCATGCACAATGGGAGCATTGTTGTCTATGTCCATGACTTCTGCATCATCCTCATCCAATTCCTACACAGCTTCGCAAATCAGCCCTCTTGCATAATCTAAAAGTTGAGCAATCATTGCTTTCTTCTCCCTGGACACACGAAAGCCTTGAAAGTCCTGAGGAGCCTCATCAGCAAACATAGTTGATGGCCAGATGTTATGCCAAGCATTGACCAAGGTGCCTGCAGTTACCAAGTTCCATGCATCCGCAGCTGCCCATATGGATGGCATCCTTGAGAGAGAAAGCTTTTGAGAATGCTTTTATTCCCATGCCTGTGTTCACAGCATTAAGCAAACACTTCATAAATACATTTTTGTAGAGATACTTCATCGATTTCAAAATTTCTTGATCCACTGGCTGTATCAGTGATGTAACATTTGGAGGCAAGTAGATTCCATGGACATTATCCTTTACCAAAAGCTCAGCATCGGGATGTTATGAGCAATGGTCTAGCAGCAGGTATACTTTTCAGTTTTCCTCAAGGCCAGCTTCCGTGCAATGAGCACGCGCTGGAGGGACAAAATTCTTCTTAAACCAGTTCAGAAAGATTACCCTGGTTAGCCATGCTTTCTTATTGGCATAATAATGCACTGGCAATACTCTCAAACCCTTGAAACATCTTGGACACTGGCTTCTCCCAATGACCATAAGCTTACCATATGTGTCCCAGCCACAGTTGTAGCAGCACAGTCAACCTCTCCTTGGCGTATTTTACACCTGCTGGCTGCATTTCTTCTGCTGCTGCTAATATCTTTCGTGGTACATAGCGCCAAAATAGTGCTGTCACGTCAGCATTTGCTCAGGTAAAAGGTTTTCATCAGCAATGAGTTTGATGAACTCATCAATATAATTTTCAGCTGCCTCATGATCTGCTGAGGCTCCCTCACCACATTCTCTCTGTTGCCTGATGCCATGACGCCTTTTAAATTTGGCTAGCCAACTAGAAGAGTACTCGAATGGAGTTTCAATTCCCAGTTGTGCATGGAATATTTTAGCTTGTTGCATCACCATTGGGCCAGACACTTCACCTCTGTTGCCACCACTCCATCACTGCTCGATCCACATCATCATATTTTGGCTTACGTATACTTTTTCTCTTACTCATTTCCTTATGAACATCACTTTCCACATAAAACTTCATGAGCTGTCCTTTCTGTTTTCTGATATCATAGATGGTGGAGAGTCCAACGCCATAGTCCTCACTCAATCTTCTCACTGAAGCACCTCTATCTAATCTCTGGAGTAACTCCACTTTCTTGGCAATTGTAAGTGAACTATGCTTCCTCTTTCCTTTATCTGAACCCATTGGGGTATCTGTTGGCCTTTTTGACATGTTTGCAATGACAACACAAATTCACAATCTTTACCTGTGCAGATCATTAAATTGGGATGTAGGTGGGTCAGTTGGAGTAGCCTTATAATGTTTAATGCCACAATTTATTTTAAAATGCTGAATTTAAAAGTGCATGTACAGTTCAGGTAGTATTTTTTATTACAGGTACAGGTTTGCAAACTTAAAATCGCAACTTGGTCGGGTGAGGTCGGGTGAACTCCGCTCGGAGTCATGAGGTGTGGCGATACGATCACGTGGTTGCTGCTTTGGGGAGCTGCAGTGTGATTTTGGCCGGGGACTTGTGCTCGGGAGGGGACTTATGCGCGGGAACTTGTTTGGTTCTGGCCAAAGGGACTTGTGTGCTGTGCAGAGTTTGATTCTGGCAGGAGGGGACTTGCGCGCAGAAGTTGTGCAGAGTTTGATTCTATCCGAAGGGACTTGTGGGCTGTGCAGAGATGATTCTGGCCGAAGGGACTTGTGGGCTGTGCAGAGTTGCTTGGACCCAGGAGCAGCGATGCGGTGACTGTGAAGACCTGGCCTAGAACAGGTAGGATTGATGTTTTTATATTTGCAATTTTTGTCACTGTACAGTAGTTGGATTACATTTTTTGACTTTTCATGGGCCCGGCTGGCGGCAGTAATGGTTTGGCAGGATGCCCGGATTCCGGAACATTTTGCGGATTCTGAACGACCCTGCCACGGATCGTCTCGGAGTCTGGAACTCCGGATTTTGGCCGCTGCACCTGTATTGGCAGGAAGGAGGGGGAAATCTGAAGTCTATTAATTATAAATTATACTGCATGGAGAGGGGAGGAGAAGTAAGTCACATTATAGTAAGTTAAAGTCTTCACGAAATCCCAGTGGATGGTTGGATCAGGCATTAAAATAAGGAAGAGTTCATTTATAAATTTTACTTGGGCTCACCTTCCTGCACATGTCTCTTGTGACTGCCTTTTCCTTTGGCTCGCTGCACCTCAAGTTGCTCCATCAAGATTTGGTTTTCCTCCAAAACCAACTTTGCCTGATCCTGCAATTGCTGCCTGGAAGGACAAACAAAATTTAATGAACTCTCATTAACTGTCCTGTATCCAGCACATGAGCTAGAAACTACAAGCAACATTACTCGAACTACATATGAACAAGCTGTTTAACTCCAGCTGAAAATATTTTATTTACAAAGCAGTCACCTATTTTACCACAAAATAACTTAACAGAAACCACTACTAATTATTTCACTACTACAAACTAAAATCAGAATCCATTTTCACATTTGGGCATTTCTTCTGAACTACCTGTTAATCTCGCTTCACACTGCTCACAGATAAAAATTTGAAATCAGGTTGAGTGGGCCTAGGCCTTCAACTTTGTTGAAGAAAAGACGACTTGTATTTATCTAGCATCTTTCATAACCTCAGGACGTCCCAAAGTCCTTTGAAGTGTTGTCACTATTAAACACAGCAACCAATTTGCACACAGCATGGTCCCACAAACAGCAATGTGATAATGACCAAATAATCTGCGCTTCTCCAGGCAGGCTGTTGTTGACTACTGCAGCCATCTGGAGCAAGGCTGGTTGCCTGCTGGATAAGGGGGGGGGGGGGGGGGGGACATGCTTTGTCTCATGCCATGTGGAGGGAGATGGCAGCGACACTGAATGACACCTCTCTCGCCCCTAGAACTGCAGACTAATGCTCCACGATGTTCAATGGCCTGTGAGAACAGGCAAGACAACACTTTGGTTACTCTCCCTTTTCTTCTTTGGGCAGTTTTTACTAAATAGCTGCAGAAGCAACCTTTCACACTGCACTCTGATTAAGGGCACAAACTGGGGATCTTACAGTATATGTGTTGCTCTCAAAGCCGCCACATTCCTGAATTTTTTGTCACTAGATCTTTTTAGGACATCAACAACATATCACAGTCTGCAGTACACAGCATCATCAAGCCAGTGACCGGTAGCCTGTTTGCCAGGACAAAGCAGTGCATCTCCTTCCCAAATGACCAGGACAACAGGACAGAGCTCAAGGATGTGCTGCATTGGCTGGTGCTTCTTGCATGCAGGGCATAATTAGCTGTGCACATCAAGGCACATGGACACCAACCAGCAACATATGCACGTATAATTTCAAGGATGGCCCCATCCGTTGCACTGCCTCTCGCAGGCACTGTGTTCGAGTTTCCCCTGCAACACAATTGAGTGAATTAGAAGGTGTGCTAGCAACTGAGGGATGTCCTCCCAGTAGCATCAGACAACAGTTATAATAGATTGGCTTGTACCATCCAGTTCAAGTGCAGGAAGGGGTTTTGAGATCCTATATGCAATTAATTGCTGTTAGAGGATATGACAACACATACTGTAAGATCTCCAGTTCATGTCCCCCTTAATAAGAGTGCAGTGTGAAAAGTTGCTTCTGCAGTTATCAGTTTTCGAGGGTAAAGAGTGCCCAACAAAGAAAAGGAAGAGTAACCGAAGTGTTATCTTGCCTGTTCCTCACAGGCCATTGAAAGTCTTGGAGCACTAATCTGAAGGGGGAGAGAGAGGTGACATTCAGTGTCACTGCCACCTCCCTCAACATGGCACGGCACTTTTTTAATGCATCCTCCCATGGAGATGTAGCAGTCTCTATCCTTTGCTGAATCTCATTCAGGAGGGTCTATAGGCCAGTCTCATTGAAATTGTGAACTCTTCTTTCTGCCCATCAATGCCTTTCTTTGGCTGCTTCTGCTAAATCTTCCAGTGGAAGGTATTACTTATAAGTGTCACAACAATCATAGAAAAGCTATCTAGTCCAGCTATTGAGTCTAGTCAACTCAGTGACCCAAGCATTATTCTACTTACATCCTACTCCCAGAGCTTTCTGCTGTACTTTTCAGCCAGACTTGTCTTTTTGAAGACGACATTCAAATTTCAGAACATATCCAGCACAGTACTCCTACTTTTAAACAGGATTTGTGCTACATAACCACCAATGCATATATAAATGAGCTAACCCCGAAAATTGTGATGGGGTCAGAGTTGTAGAGCATTAGATGTAAGTGCTGACTCAGGGGTGCAAAACCAGCACAATTGGCTTGTGGAATTTTGGGGCCGTTATGCTGAACCGTGTCTGAGTACTATTTTCTGCTAATCTGCAGGGCACTGTAAAGGTCTGACTTTAAAAAAGAAATAGGCTATACTGACTTCAATTCAAAGCTTGTGAAGCGTAGTTTGATTTAGTGTGTCATACCACTCTCTGCTGCTCACAGCACCACTCTTCTCACACTGCTGATGAAGCTGTTTATTCTCCTTCACCACCTCTTCCACTCGAGCTCTGAAATTCTTCATTTCCCTCTGTGAATGAATAAGAATGTACAGTGATCAGTTGCAACAATCAGGTATAACAAACAAAAAAATCAACAAAACTATCCTTCAAATAAACATCTGCACTGCTTCCAGAATTGAATTGTTTTTCTAAATTGTAAATATTAAGTTGAAAAAGGTTTGAATTAGTATCAAATATTTGGCGGTTACTTTTTGTTGATTTATAAGGATGTATATTTAAAATAATTTACATTTATACAGAGTCTTGAGCATACTTAATTTCACAGAGGTGTAAACAACACTAAAAAGCAGTGCGAAGAATAGATAGGTTTTGAGAAGTCTTTTGATGGGGGAGAGAGGGGTAGCAAGGGAGGTTCGGCAGAGTCCCAGAAGGTAAATGGCTCTGTCATTGATGGTAGAATGGAGGAAGGGAGCTGTAAAAAAGGCCAGAGTCAGAAGAGTGGAGGACATGTAGGGCTGGAGGAGGTTGCAGAGGTAGGATGATGCAAGACTAGGGAAGAATTTGTAAACAAAGACAATAATTAATGTTAATAATCAATACACTGGGGAACAGGAACCCACCAGAGGTTAGTGAGGCCAGAAGTGTTGGGAAGAGGAACTTAGTGCAGGACAGGATGGGAATGGCAATGTTTTGGAGATATTGGAATCCAAGCAGGGTGAACATAGGAAGGCAGAAAGTCAAATCTGGAGGTGATAAAGGCATAAATCTGTGTTTCAGTAGCAGTGGGGGTGAGGAAAGGCACTCCTGAGGTGGTAGAAGAAGCCACTGCAGAAGATGTACTGGGTTTTAGGACAGGTAGGAGTGGAACCAATTGAGGGTGGTACCACAAAGGTAAACCAGAAGAGAGAAGGTGGAGAAGGATGGAGTGATCACCCGCATCAAATGTTAAGAGTAGAAGAAGGGACAATGGGGGTGAAATTTGGGACGGTAAGTTTTTACTTTTGCCTTGCCAAATTGTGTGAAATTCGGTGTTTTTGCCCCAGGAGTGAAGGGAGTCAATAAATGAGGTGCTAATGGCCTCAGCTGGGCACTATTCACAGACACTTACCCAATTTCAGCTGAGTTCCATTCAGCAATCAGCCTTCAATCGCTGACTCCAGCTCTATCTGGCTCTTAAAGGGGAGGTCATTTGAACCTACTGCTGCTCATTTTCAGCATTGCTGAACTTCAGTCAGTCAGTGATCTCTGGACCTGAGGAAGTTTGTGAAATGGGTGCTGGTAATCTCCCTTCAAGGGAGAGGGCCACACGATTTAACGATGTGGCTCTGGAGGCATTGGTGGGGGCACTGGAGACAAGGAGGGAGTCGCTGTTCCCTGCATTGGGAAGGAGGCCATCTCCGCAGGTTTTCCACGCCATGTGGCAATTGGTGGCCCAGGATTGTTGGCCAGCAGTGGCACAGAGAAGCCTCACCCAGTGCCAGAAAAAATTCAATGACCTAAGTCGAGTAGTGAAGGCGAGTACAAGCTTCCACACCTCCTCCATACCAGCCTCTTAACCTGTCTGCACACACCACTAAACCACCAAGCATCTGCAGATACTCACACTCACATCCGCATCTCAGGCCTTGCCTACATTCATTGGCCCGCAGGTGGTGGGTGCCGTGGAGACGTTGATCCCACTGGGGGCAACAATGGTATCTTTATCCCCTCCTTTTCTCATACCACTTTCCCCCCAAATCAGAAGGATTCATCACTTTCCAATCCCCTCTCCTTCTCTCATACCACTTCCCCCGCACAACAGAAGACTTTATAATTTTCCACCTCCTGATACTGTCTGCATTCCTTGCTACATTCCTGCCCCACTGCCCTCACCTTAATGCGAGTCTTGTGCCATTTATGTTTTCAGATAACCAGGCAGAAGCTGTCAATCCTGCACCTGAGCCACCCAAGGGATTCTGGAGGGAGAGGGAGAGGAAGAGGAGGAAGAGCAGGAGGAGGAGGAGTCAAGCTCTGCAACACTGCTTATCTCTCCTGCAGGCACAAGGTTAGGCTAGTAGAGGGGTCTGCACTGGGTGATCCACTGGGGTGTAGTGGGTTGCAGCAAAGGCCAAGGGGAAAGGGAATCTCGGGAACCACCTCCCGAGGGTGAGTTCGTGCATAGGTTCTGCTCCACAGGATTCACATGATGGCCATGCACTTTGACATCATAGGTGCACAGGCGGAAGCAACTCAATGTCTTGGTGTTGTAATGCAGACGATAATTGGTGGCATGGAAGCTCAGACTGCTCTCATGCAGTCTCAACTTATGCCATGCAACATCTTGGTGCTGTCATGCAGTCAATGACTGCTGGCATAGAGTCTCAGACTGCTCTCATGTAGTCTCAGCTGGAAACCATGTATGCTCTGACTGCTGCCATCGCTGATGGGTCCACCACCGGGGATCTCACGGTGTCACAGCAGCCCACCAAACTGTGCTCCAGCAGATTGGTAGGGATGCTGGAGTGCTGCCCCGGGGGAGTGGCACTGGGTCAGTGGAGCAGGAACCTGCTGTCCTCTTTCAGAATGATAGCATTCCTGAGCCCACCACTGCCACTCTACCATTGCACTTGTCGCTGCTGGTCATCCAGCCAGCCCAGACTGCCGGTGCCCAGCCTGAGATGGTGCAGTCTACAGGCGGGCCTTCCAGTCTCAGAGCTGGTCAAGGACGTCCTGAAATGCCATTTGTAGTCTCTGGCCCTGACACACAACAGCCTTCCACCAGCTGTGCTGCAACCACAGGGGACATACTGCGGAGGAGCACTAGATTAGTTAAAGCAAAGAGAGGATATAAGGAAATGCACAAGGGTGATTATTAAATACATTATGAAAGCTTTTATTGGTGTGATATAAATTTGAATTAGAATGTTTAATCTTTGCTGTTGTCTCTCATTTCAGTTTTGGGGCTTTGGTATGGAAGGGAAAATGGATGTGGTGATGGGGACGTCCCGAGGAACCAGGAAGTTGGATGGAAATCACTGGAACCGAACTCTGATGAAACGGTTGTGGACCTCCTTTGCAGAATCGCCATGTTCTCGCTGCCTCCTCCATCACCGTTGTTGCTGCTCCTGCTCCTTGTCCTCCTCCTCCTCCTCAGGTGGCTATGCCTGGTGGCAATGGCTGTGCCCTCATGATGGCGAGGTTGTGCAGCATGCAGCTGATGACAAAGAATAGGGACACTTGCTCAGGCGAGTACTGGAGGACTCCTCCCGAGCGGTCAAGGCAGCAGAACCGTTGCTTCAGTACTCCGATTGTCTGCTCAATGATGTTCCTGGTGGCGGCATAGCTCTCGTTGTATGAGCGCTGGACTGGAATGTTGAGGTTGCGGAGGGGAGCCATGGGCCAGATGGAGAGCGGATAGCCCTCGTCTCCGAGCAACCAGCCATGAGCTTGGTGTGGTGGCTGGAACAGAGCTGGCACACCGGTCTGGAGCAGGATGAAGGCATCATGGTTGCTGCCAGGATTGCAGGCATTCATGGTGAGAATTCTGCGTGTGTGGTTGCACACCAGCTGCACAGTGAGTGGAACCTTTAGCGGTTACAGAAGATTGTGACATGGGTGCAGACATTGGCACACTGCACCACGGGGAAGCCCGCTATTCTGACAAAGCCACATGCACGCTCGTGCTGCTTCTCTCTGATCATGGGGAAGGAAATGTAGTCCCTGCTCCTTCTGTACAGAGTCTCTGTGACCTCACGGTTAAAGCAATGGATGGCAAACTGGGAGGTGTTGGAGATGTCTCCTGTCGCTTCCCGGAAGGATCCACTGGCGCAGAAATTGAGCACGATGGTGAGCTTGAGAGAGTCGTCTTCACCCTGGTCTGAGGCTCAAGGTCTGGTTGCATCAGATGTAGAGCTCTGTGACCATGTCCTTGCTGAAGTGTAGCCTTCGATCACACTGTTCCTCAGTGAAATTGATGTAGGAGAATTGCTGCCGGAATACCGGAGGTTAGGATCTCCAGTTGCTAGCCCTGTTGCCGCTTCTCCCTCTAGTCACATTTAGCGATCTTTCTCCCTGTCCTGCTCCCTGCCTTTGCCTAAGTAGTCTCCGACGGTGATGTCGGAGCTGGAGGTCGAGTGCCAACATGAAACGAGATAAATGTTGTGATTTCAAATCTGCCCTCAATGATAAAAGGAAATAGTTAGAAGGCAGAACAGTCCTTGAAGTCAGAATCGCTGCAATCTGTCCACCAGCCACTCTGCCTATGTGTTCGCAAGCTGCAAAGAGTAATGACCGCCAATTGTTTTTCAAGAAAGCACCTTTAAATAGTACTCCTCCAGCTGACTCCCGACTCCAACTCGATAGCTGAAGCTGTCATTGTCATCGCCAGGTGGTAAGTGAGGAGGCGCATCCGAATTTCACTTCCGGGCGGTAACAAGGCACTGCGCACGCCGATGACATCATTATCGCCGGGCACAGTCGAACGGGGCGCTTCCGGCAGGGGCGAGGTGCTATCCCGGCAAAACCCCTGCCCAATTCCGCAGGGAGCATTGTTTTTGCTGCGCCCAGGCGAAAAACCTTTGCGCCCCATGGCAAGCGCACAAGAAGCCAATTTCGGCCTCAATGTGTCACAGTAACAGTCAAAAATTAAGTTGTAGCCCTGAATTTTAAAACTAGTTTAAAGACCAAGGCATTGTGCCAGAGTAATATGACAGAGTCTGTTGTACATAGATTGTACACAGCATTTTCCTGAACTTGCCTGGTAGGGAAGGAAGTATGCAAAAGGACAGGAACCTATCCACCAGAATAGGAGGGAGAGCAGAATATAAGTCATCTTGAGCCACTCTTGCAGCACTTAGCAGCTAACAAAAGTCTTGGTACAAGGCACTTGCCTAACATGTATGAGAATCATGGGAGGCACAGGGGAGTTAAAAAAAAGGCAGGATGAAACACTTAAAGTCTCATTAAATGTTTTCTACTATCTCACCAGTTTACCTCATGTGCTTGCATGATGGCATCCTTTTCCCGCAGTCGATCTTCATAGGCCAATAAAAGGGGCGACAAGTACTTTGTGTCCACCTGCAAGATAAATTGTATTTAATTTTACTATAAATTTAAGCATCAAGGAAAAAGGGTTTAGAATGATTAGGTTTTGCAGTATTTCACACTGCAGTATTGAAACAAGTGCAACAGAGAACATCTCAATTAAATTGCGTCTCCCAGGAGATTACATGGCTGATAGTGTTTAGTAGCGTTCAGTCATGATGCTCCAGCCATTGTGGTGTGGGGCAGGTTTAATGGACCAGCTGGTCTATTCCTGCCCATCAATTTTGTATGTTCGTATTTTGTAAATACTGGGCAAGTAAAAAATGAAAATGGTGCATACTAGTTTGGAGTGGGTTGTTGCAATCTCTGTCGAGAGTAATATATAAGTATGCAAAGTTTAATTGTTCTGATTATAGATTACAGGGCTTAACATTAGGTAATGGTAAGCATTAACTCTCGGGATGGAATTCCACAATAATCAGGGAGACTGTGGAAATGCTGCAGTGCACAATTTGCACCTGCTTGAATTAGACACATCCCACTATCGGAGCTGCAGCTCATTATTAGTGCAGAGTAAGCTTCCTATGTGATTTGACCCCAATGCTGGATGCTGGTGACAAGAAGACATTGTGGAATTGTGGAATGTTTGGATTTAATTCTTGTATATAATTAGTTTACTGTGCCTCTACTATCCTTTGAAGGATCATACGTAAAATACTTCAGTACACACATTTAATAATTTTTTGCATGCACAGGAGTATTGAGAGAGAGAAGGCATTTATTTACTGATAAACTGGATATTTAAAAAAAAAAAATACATTGAATGGGGCCAAGTTTCGGCCTGAGTTGCTCCTGTTTTTTTTGGAGCAACTGGTTTAGAATGGAGTATCTTAGAAATTGCAATTCTCGGCATTTAGTTTGCTCCAGTTCTAGTCAGTTAGAACAGTTTCAGTTTGGAACAATTTTTTTTTACAAAAGGGGGCGTGTCCGGCCACTTACGCCCGTTTTGAAAGTTTAGGCAGTGAAAACATACTCCAAACCTAACTTAGAATGGATTAAGTGTAGATTTTTGTACGCTCAGATAAACCTTGTCTACACTTAGAAAATCAGGCGTAGGTTACAAATCAGGCGTAGGGAAGGGGGGGGGGGGGGGGGGGGGGGGGGTTTAAAAGGGAAGTTTACAAACATTAAACACCAGTTTTACAAATAAAGAGCCATCATCAATAATAAATGATAAATACATCAATAAATCAGAGCGGAGGTCGGGTCGCCGGGGCGGAGAGCAGGGATCGGGTCGGGTCCGGGGAGCGGGAGTCAAGTCGGGTCGGGTGGGAGGTGAGCCTTATCCACGCAGCCCCAGTGAGGCCATTCGGCCAGGGCTAGGGACTGCGTGCTTCGGGCCCCTCCCACAGCTTTGGGCACCTGGAGCTACTGCATATGCGCGCCCACTGTAGCGCGCATGTGCAGAGGTCCCGGCACTGTTTTCAGCGCAGGGACCTGGCTCCGCCCCCCACAGCTCATGCTGCGCCGCGCCCAGCTCCAGAGGACCTGCAGGGAGCCAGAGAATAGGTGAGTTTTCTTTAGGCGCACTTTGTGGCGCGAAAAACGGGCATCCAGGTCCAGGCTGCGCCGTTTTAGGCGCGGCCCAAAACTTGGGCCCAATAATACCAGGCAGGCTGAAAAGGCATGGCATAAAATCATAGAATCACAGAATGGTTACAGCACGGAAGGCGGCCATTCGGCCCGTCGAGCCCGTGCCGGCTCTCAGCAAGAGCACTTCAGCTAGTCCCTTTCCCTGTAGCCCTGCAAATCTTTTTCTCAGGCACTTATCCAACTCCCTTTTGAAAGCCTCGATTGAATCTGCTTCAGGCAGTGCATTCCAGATCCTAACATATAAAATTCTGACGGGATTGGACAGGTTAGAGGCAGGAAGAATATTCCCGTTGCTGGGGAGTTCCAGAACCAGGGGTCACAGTCTAAGGATAAGGGGTAAGCCATTTAGGACCTAGATGAGGAGAAACTTCTTCACTCAGAGAGTGGTTAACCTGTGGAATTCTCTATCGCAGAAAGTTGTTGGGGCCAGTTCGTTCGATATATTCAAAAGGGAGTTAGATAATGGCCCTTACGGCCAAAGGGATCAAGGGGTATGGAGAGAAAGCAGGAAAGGGGTACTGAGGTTGAATAATCAGCCACGATCTTATTGAATGGCGGTGCAGGCTCGAATGGCCAAATGGCCTGCTCCTGCACCTATTTTTTATGTTTCTATGTTTCTAACCACTCACTGCGTAAAAAACTTTTCTTAAGTCGCCTTTGGTTCTTTTGCCAATCACCTTAAATTTGTGTCCTCTGATTCTCGACCCTTCTGCCAATGGGAACAGTTTCTCTCTATCTACTCTGTCCAGACGTCTCATGATTTTGAGCACATCTATCAAATCTCCTCTCAAACTTCTCTGCTCCAAGGAGAACAACACCAGCTTCTCCAGTCTATAACTGAAGTCCAGAATTGGACACAATACTCCAGTTGAGGCCAAACCAGTGTTTTACACAGGTTCCTCATTAATTTCCACGCTTTTGTACTCTATGGGCCTGAAATTGAGCCCAGCCTCAAACGGACCTCACTGAAAACTCTGCAGAAGGGGAGCGACACGCTGATGACTGGTCAGAGCGGCCGACCCGCTGCAAGGGCACTTCTGCCCTGCAGCCGCGGAAAGCAGTGAATTTCTCTAGTATCTCGGCCCCATGGATTGGGGGCAGAGAAAAACTTTCCAAAGCGGTAGAAGCGGTAATGGAGCTTATGGAAGGGAGCAATTTCAGCCCCTATACCTCTATTCATGGAGCCCAGGATCCCGTAAGTTTTTTTAACCGCTTTTTCAACCTGTGCTGCGACCTTCAATGAGTTGTGCATATAGTCATATTTTATAATATGGGCAAAGTAGGTTGCTGATTCCCTATTGCAAGTTTTGCACTACTGTCCAAAACAAATTTCAAACCCAGTAAGTATTTTTTGATATATGCATGTTATTGCTGTAATATAACACATTTAAAATTCAGGTACTGTGAAACAATGGTTTCGTCCTGCATATGTTTTTATAAAGTTTTGTGTTATATTAATTCTAGGGGACAGCCTCTGGTCCTAAAATAATCATAATAGTGATATTCATAATAATTCAAATACATTGAAAAAGTAACTGGAGAGTAACTTTTGATAGGGCAACTTATAGGTGCAGTGTTATTTGATCATGAGTGATGGGAAATCACCTAAATGTACACTTGATGAAGGGAAAGAGAATAACTGCAACATATTAGAAATTAGGACATTGATTTATATTGGAGTTCGTGGGGATGTATCAATATTACATGGCATACACCTTCCTGAGGTCCTTACTGCGTTATTTGATTCTCAAACATGGATCAGTCTAAAATACTATTACAAAATGAGCATTAATAAATTAAGTATGTCAAAATAAACTTTTTAAAAACCTGAAATTTTACCATATACTTACAAGCCAGGGTGGTGGTGGCCCTGCTGCCGGAAGGCCATTACTACGTGTTCCCTGAAATAAATGCAAGAGTTAGTTATCCTCACAATATTAATATATATACTAGCAAATCTCGCATGATGTTGTCCACAGTACTTGAGAAGATATGTTGTTTTGGAAGAAAGTAGATCTGGTGCAACACTGGTCACTGTAGGTGAGGCTTGTGGAAATGGGTTATTGAGTTTGTAAAGATTTGGAAGGGCTGTAGGAGTAATTAAGTGAGCTGGAGAAATGAGTTGTAACAGCTGCAAGTACTGGCAAGGAAAGTGTTCAGGTGTTTTGGCGATGGGCGATAACTTAGGTATAGCAGTGAAGGAAAATGGATAGTGTGTAGTTAAGGGCAGAGGAAGTCATCGGGTATTATTTAGGGGATGGGAGTGGTGAGGTCTAGGGATATATAGGTTGTGATAGCTAAAATCTGGGTAATGTTGGAAGGATAAAAATAAAATAGTTGCTAGCAGGAATTGAAAAAAAGAGATAGCAGGCAAGAGGTCTTTAGGGATGAAGTGGTCTTTTGAAGTGACTACACTTCAAAAAGTACTTCATTGGCTGTAAAGCCCTTTGGGACATCAGGTGGTTGTGAAAGGCGCTATAAAATGTAAATCTATCTTTCTTTTATAAAGAAGGTATTGGAGAATAAACGTTTAGAGAACAGAGGCTACAGACTCAACATTCTCCATTAAAAATAGCAGCAGCTGTTACTGTTACATTTTACGTGCTCCCTTTCGGCATTACCAAATATCACAAAAGCGTTACAAACTCATGACAACAGAAAGTCTCAATATGTAATATACTGATTTTAAATGTATCCTATCTTCTGCACAGTATTTTATAATATGCTTTCATTTATATAGCATCTTGTCACTTGAAGTCATCCAAAACTTGGCAGCTCATGTCCCAACACACACCAAGTCCCACACGCCCATCACCCCTGTGCTCGTTGACCTACATTGGCTCCCAAGTTAAGCAATGCCTTGATTTAATTCTCATCCTTATTTACAAATCCCTCCATGGCCTCGCCTCTCCCTATCTCTGTCATCTCCTTCAGCCTCACAACCCCCGCCTGGGCCCTAAGCTCTGGAACTCTTTCCCTAAACCTCTCCGCTTCTCTTTCCTCCTTTAAGACGCTCCTTAAAACCTACCTTTTTGACCAAGCTTTTGGTCATCTGCCGTAATTTGCTTCTTATGTGGCTCGGTGTCAAATTTATTTGTTTTGTCTTATAACATTCCTGTTTTACTATGTTAAAGGCGCTATATAAATATACGTTGTTGTTGTTGTTGATGAAGTTACTGAACTCAACACTGAAGAATCATACATAAAAAAGGAAAAAAATAGAAAGATTCCATTTTCACTGTCACTTTTTTACCTCTTTATGCATCGGTCTGTATTCAGTTTGGTAGTGGCTTAGCTCTATATTTAAGCGATGGATGGTCATTTTCAAGGCATCATTTTCATCTACTAGTTCCTGAGCTTGTTGCCTAATTGAAAGCAGTTCTGCTTTATCATCTAGAAGAGGTAGATAATCAAAAAGTTAAAATACACTTTGATATTTGCTCAAATTTCATTAATAAATTGTTTAAAAAATCTTTATTAAGGATGAAAATAGATTTCTAATAAGCTCAAGAAAAAGTACCTGCAGAATTAAAATTACAAAGTACTTCATAATTACATGTTTACCAATAAATATTTTATTCTAAGTTAAAGCTTTAATCATTTAGTAGCTGCTATATTAATGAAGGAGGGACAATATTTCCAACCTTCCTTTGGTTGGCTATTCTCAGCTTCTTGCCGCTTTTGATTTTCTTTTTCCAGTCGCTCCACTTTAAGCTGCATCCCTTGCAGCCGTTGAGTCAGGCTGTGAGCCTGATGGGCAATGACCTGATTTTCAGAAACCAGTATTTGGTTTCTTTCTTTTAGTTCTTGTAATAGCTCCTTTCGGATCTCCATCAGCTCTCGGCTAGCCTCAGCTGTTAAATCTACATTACCGCAAATAACACAGCAAACACACCAAAATAAAGAATATCAATATATTAATCATGTAAGTTTCTGGAAATAATTCAGACCCATATAAATACAGCATCTAAAAATTTTAGGTAGAGCTAAATCACTTTCATATTTTATCATAGTTTTTATGAACTTATTTCTGTTGTACTGTAGACTTGTGACCAAAATACACCAATAAATGTTAAAATGGTTCTTATTTTGAAAGAAATACTCATTGCATTGCATTCTGCACAAATAAATTGTTTTCTCTAGTTCCAAACATAATCTTCTTTAAAACAAACTAAAATAGTTTCTCAATGAATAGAATTCATATAGAATTCTGTTTAAAAAATGACCATTTGAATTCTATGTTAAGAAATAAGTCAGCATAGCTAAAAATGTAGAACTAAAATTAACATCCTAGTTCATACGGATTACTTTCTATTTAAATTGCATTTGAAAACACACTTTGCAATTTGTTGCAGATTGATTTGGGATTTACATTAAGAGTAAAAAGTTTTTTTTTAAGTCAGTCAATTAAACCTGTCAAAACTGATTGCATATAGCCATTAAGATTTATTAATCACCCAGATTCATAACTAATAGTCCTTTACAGGCTGTCATTTGTAAAGTTATTTGACTTAATTCAATAAGCGACTAGTTATCACAGTGGAATATCGTTATTTTTTGGATGATGGGGGAGGAGTAATTTAAAACAGTGGAATACTCAGCTACCAACTGGAAGATATAAGCTCCAATTCCAGCTCCACCTCCATTTAAACGTGCTCACTTCAATGGATGGATTTCACTAATTTTTAACAATGCTGATAGAGTGCAATGCAAGGGAGGCAAAACTATACCACTGAAATTCCATTTTGTTAGAGTCAGTTATAAAGTAGCATTGTTAACAATCATGCAAAGGCTCAGAGCTCCCTCTCAGTTAGAAGAGAATATGTAGAAGTAAACAAGCCACCAAAGTGTTGAGTAAATGAAAAATTCTAGTTATCCTAGTATGAATGTCTGATTTGTCTTCAACATAAAATATTTTTCAATATCTGAATTGTATTACTACAAAATAAAGGGTAGCGAAATTTGGTGACTGAGGCAAGGAGGAACTTCCTGTGCCTGGCACAGAAGTCCCACCACGGCAGCAAAATTGGGATTACCACCCCCAGGAAGAAGTAGAGCTCAATGTCAGTGCTCCACTTTCTCTCAGGGGCAGGATTGGGGCGCTAACCACAGGAAGTTTCCAGCGCTACACAGAGAGCTGAGTAGCAATGCCAGCAGCCCGGCACAGAAGCGGAGTGCCAGGATGCAACATTGCGCCACAGACCCCGCAATTTCAGGAGCACATTTTTCAAAATGTCAGCGCCGAATCTCCTCTTTAATTTTCGTCCCGCGAGCGGAGCGAGGCCCGGTTCATGACCCGCAAACCTGCTGTGGACATTGCCCACAGTAGCCTCACACAGCGCTACTGAATTTTCCGTCCGAGGCAAAAACGGATTGGGGCGCTACCAGCAGGAACAAGGCACTGCCAGTTTGTGCCTCCGCTAACTCCCACAGAATTTCACGGGAGGGGATAGCGGCCCCTTGCCCCGGCGCGACGTCCCGGGAGACGCTAACTGGATTTGCCATCCTCTTTCCTTCAACTTCTATGATCTAAATTTTGATTTTTTTAAATTAGGACATTTAAAAAAGTGTACACAAGTTATGTTACTATCACATATTAGGAATATAAGATACAACGGATAGTCAATTAGGTTAATACGGATATGAATTTTGTTAATTTTTGTGTCTATTTCTTGAATATGAAGTATGGGTGAAAAGTGAAGAAAATTTGGGAAAGCAAGTATTCATAATTCCACAAAAACACAAACTCTAGAATCAAATAAGTTGAAAATTTGTTTAAAGAAAAGATCGCAACAATTTTATATATATATATACAAACACAATAGAAAGAATATGTTGGCAAATAGCTGTGCTGTCAGAGGGTTCTTTGTCAGGTCCTTTTGTCCTCTCCCCCACAAGGCAAAAAAGAGATTTTTAAAAACTATTGGGCCACACTGACCTCTGGAAAGGTTTTCAGTAATACTATTTTGATTTTTCTAAGTTTAGTAAGGATTCATGTATGCATGTATAGAGTACGTCAGGGTGAAACAGATCAGTAAATTTATCCCCTTGCACTACATACTCAAGAGTCTGCATTTCCCACTAGCTGTGTTATAATTTCTAGGTTCTTTCAACTCAGTTCCTCAAGCCAGTGTCCTAGGCCCAACCATATTCCAGGGCTGCTTCAATGACCTTCCTTCCATCACTGTTTGTTAATGATTGCAGTGTTAAGATTATGAGGGGGCTTGACAAGGTGGCCGTTTCCACTGATGGGGGGGGGGGGGGGGGGCTAGAACTAGAGGGCACGATCTTAGAATAAGGAACCGCCCATTTAAAAATTTCTTCTCTGAGGGTTGTAAATCTGTGGAATTCGTTGCCTCAGGGAGCTGTGGAAGCTGGGACATTGAATAAATTTAAGACAGAAATAGACAGTTTCTTAAACGACAAGGGTATAAGGGGTTATGGGGAGCGGGCAGAGAAGTGGAGCTGAGTCCATAATCAGATCAGTCGTGATCTTATTGAATGGCGGAGCAGGCTCGAGGGGCCGTATGGCCTACTCCTGTTCCTATTTCTTATGTTCTTATGTGACATCTAAGCTTGAGCTCAAAAGTGGCAAGTAACATTCGCGCCCCACAAGTGCCCGGCAATGACAATCTCGAACAAGAGAGTTTAACCACCTCCGCTTGACTGTCACTGGCTTTATCATCGTCAAATCATCCACCATCAACATCCTGGATTGGGTGAGGTGGGTGGGGTGTGGGTCACCAATGACCAGAAACTTAACTGGACCAACCACATAAGTACTGCCACTATGAGCAGGTCAGAGGTTGGGTATTCTGCGGTGAGTGACTTACCTCCCGACTGCCTTTCCATCACTTACAAGGCACCTGGATGAATGCAGCTCCAACAACACTCAAGAGGCTCGACACCATCCAGTACACTTGTTCAGCACCTCATCCACCACCTTAAACATTCACTCCCTTCACCACCAGTGCAACGTGGCTGCTTTGTGTACCATTTACAAGATGCCTGCAGCAACTCGCCAAGGCTTAGAACATAAAAAATAGGAGCAGCAGTCGGCCATTTGGCCCCTCAAGCCTGCTCCGCTATACAATAAGATCATGTCTGATCTGATCTTGGCCTCAACGTCTCTTCCCTGCCCGCTCCCCATAACCCTTGACTCCCTTATCATTCAAAAATCTGTCTTTCTCAACCTTAAATATATTCAATGACTCAGCCTCCACAGCTCTCAGGGATCGATAATTCCAAAGATTCACGACCCTGAGAGAAGAAACTCCTCATTTCTGTTTTAAATGGACAAACCCTTATTCTGAAACTATGCTCCCTAGTTCTAGATTCCCCCAAGAGGGGAAATATCTTCTCTGCATCTACCCTGTCAAGCCCACTCATAATCTTATAAGTTTCAATAAGATCACCTCTCAATCTTCTAAACTCCAATAAGTATAGACCCAATCTCCTCAATTTTCCTTCATAAGACAACCTTCATCTCAGGAATCAACCTCATGAACCTTCTCTCAACTGCCTCCAATGCAAGTATATCCCTCCTTAAATAAGGAGATTAAAACATGTACGCAGTACTCCAGGTGTGGTCTCACCAACGCTCTACTTTTATACTAGCTGTACCTGCATGCTAACTTTTTGTGTTTCATGTGCAAGGACTCCCAGATCCCTCTGTACCTCAGCCTTTTTTAATCTCTCCCCATTCATACAATAATTTGCTTTTTTATTTTTTCTACCAAAGTGGATTACCTTACATTTTCCCACATTATACTCCATCTGCCAAATTTTTGCCCACTCACTTAGCCTATCTATATCCCTTTGCAGATTATTTGCATCCTCCTCACAACTTGCTTTCCCACCCATCTTTGTATCAGCAGCAGATTTGGCGACATTACACTTAGTCCCTTCATCCGAGTCATTAACATATGTAAATAGTTGAGGCCCCAGTATTGATCCCTGTGGCACCTCACTAGTTACAGTTTGCCAACCTGAAAAATGACCCATTTATCCCGACTCTCTATTTTCTGTTAGTTAGCCAATCCTCTATCCATGCTAATATATTACACCCAACTCCATGAGCTCTTATCTTGTGCAGTAAGCTTTTATGTGGCACCTTATCGAATGCCTTCTGGAAATCCAAATACACAACATCTACTGGTTCCCCTTTATCCACCTGCTCATTACATACTCAAATAACTCCAGCAAATTTGTCAAACACGATTTCCTTTTCATAAAACCATGCTGACTCTGCTTGACTGTATTATGATTTTCTAAATGTCCTGCTACCACTTCCTTAATAATGGACTCCAGCATTTTCCCAATGACAGATGTTAGGCTAACTGGTCTATAGTTTCCTACTTTCTGTCACCCTCCTTTCTTAAATAGGGGCGTTACATTTCTTCTTAGACAGCATCTCCCAAACCCGCTACCGCTACCACGTAGAAGGAAAGATCAGCAGGCGCATCACCTCCAAGTCACATACAATCCTGACTTGGAAATATATCGGCTGTTCCTTCATCATCGCTGGGTCATATCCTGGAGTTCCCTACCCAACAGCACTGTGGGAGTACCTTCACCACACAGACTGCAGCAGTTCAAGAAGGAGGCTCAACATCGCCTTCTCAAGGGCAATTAGGGATGGACAATAAATGCTGGCATTGCAAGTGACATCCACATCCAGTGAATGAATCCACTTCCAGTGACAAAAAATGTCAAGCTATAATCAATCAACAAAATTCTAATTCTTCACACTATTTAATTCCTCCTACTTTTTAAACATATCATTTTGCTTCCCTCTGTCCTATATCCTATCTACTCCCTGGTCAAAAGAATTGGGAAATGATCTGCTCCAAGACAACTGCTAATTGTCATCATCAAAGGCAGTCCCTCGAAGCGAGGATGATTTGCTTCCATGCCAAAAAGGAATGAGTTCACAGGTGTTTCAATGAAGATTCTAATATTCCAGATCCCAAACTACATCTTGGAGGGTGGAAGATGCCTGTGCTTGGATTTTTTTTCAAACGCGTGGTGGCCGTTGCACACCAGCCACCACACGGACTTGATAGAGCTAGGTCTTGGTCCAGTGGCAAGGATTACCAAAGATGACTGGAGACCAACTCTGCTGCACGGACCGAGCGCGTACACATATCGAAGTGTGGGCTGGCCAGTGTTGCCCCTGGGCCTTCGCCTCTTCTGGGTCCCAGACTCATGCCTCTCATGGGCTCCGGTCACTTCCTTCTACAAACTCTTGCCTCTTGCAAGACATCCATAAGAGCAACTTGGTCTCTTGAACTTTTCCTGCATCCCACTATGGAAAATCCTGGTCTGTACTCAATATCTACCCCTGATGGAATGACCATGATCAGGAACTTGTTGTGTTAAGCACACTGAATGTGAACACACGTTCTATTACTCCGCACCAGGATGGTCTAAGATTTGATCTTTGGTCTGTGCTAAAATAAACCCTGAAATGAGCTTCCGGCCACGTATCCGCAGCATAACTAAAACCGCCTATTTCCACCTCCGTAACATTGCCCGCCTCCGCTCTTCTGTTGCTGAAACCATCATCCATGCCTTTGTTACCTCTAGACTTGACTACTCCAACGCATTCCTGGCTGGCCTCCCACATTCTACACTATGTAAACTTGAGGTCATCCAAAACTCGGTAGCCCATGTCCTAACATGCAACAAGTCACGGTCATCCATCACCCCTGTGCTTGCTGACCTACACTGGCTCCCGGTTAAACGACACATCATTTTCAAAATTCTCATCCTTGTTTACAAATCCCTCCATGGCCTCGCCCCCTCCCTATTTCTATAATCTATTTCAGCCTCACAGCCCCATGAGATGTCTGCGTTCCTCAAATTCTGCCCACTTGAGCATCCCTGATTATAATCACTCACCATCGGTGACTGTGCCATAAGCTCTGGAACGCCCTCCCTAAACCTCTCCACCTCTCTATCTCTATCTCTCTTTCCTCCTTTAAGATGCTCCTTAAAACGTACCTCTTTAACCAAGCTTTTGGCCATCTGCCGTAATTTCTTCTTATGTGGCTCGGTGTCATATTTAGATGTTTTGTCTTTTAACATTGCTGTGAAGTGCCTTGGGACGTTTTACTACGTTAAAGGCGCTATATAAATAAAAGTAGTTGTTGTGCTAAATTAAATAATCACAGGTTAGTGGCAGTAAGAGCACTACAATTGGCCTCAGTGTTCATGGACAAGGAAGAAAAAATAAGGGTTCCCAGTTAATTGCTGCCTAGCGCTTCTCCTGGGAACATGGGATAAGGATAACATATTCAAGGCAAAATCAACATAAATGCTCATCCAACAATGGTACACAAGGCAATTGGTCTAATACTGCACAATTGATTATTTAAAAAATTGTTATCCCACCTGATTTGGTCTCCTCTAAAATAATCTTTCTCTTTGCTTTTTTCTTTTTTGGAGGTACAGATGGTGTTCTGGGACTTTCAACACTCATGCTGCCCTTGAAACCTTAAGAAAAGGGAGTTATCAAAAGCAGCAATTGCAACTCTCTTGTTCAGACCGAAAATACCATTTTAAGACAACAACTTTTCCAGGAATCATGTAAATAACAGAATTTACAACATACAGCAAGCAGCTATCAATCACATGTCAATTGTCATTAGCATGCAAACTAGCTTTTTTAATTTGCAGTAATCAAGCTTTAATAAATAAGGACACATGAAATGCCATAGCAGTTACAAAAGAGGGCTGAAATTTGCGGTCGAAGGCGTACCTCCGGAGTACGCCTCAAACCTGAAAAAAAATATATAAAAGTACCTGCTGGCTCCCGGGCTTCGGAGTCTTTGGGTCCTGGGCCTGCAGGCATACGCCCGCATAAAGGCCCACGGACCCCAGGGACACAGGCGGTTCGGGAGCGTCCCTGGGATCGCGTAGGCCAGGCCAACCAAATAGAAAGGATAATTTCTCATGGGCCTATGGGGATTCCTTTACAAATGGAATCCCTAGAAGCTTATGAGAAATCCCCAAATAAATAAATAATTACACAATTCTAATAAAAATAAACATTCCCATGTTCAAAATTAATTAAAAGTCCCTTTGATTAAGCATTTAAAATAAAAATTTAATTTCTTGAAAAATAAAAACATTTTAATCCGGCCCAAAATTTACATGAACTAATTTTAAATGTTTTTGTATGTTTTAATCATTTGTAAAATGTTAATTTAACATGTATTTTAACCCTTATGCTGGTAAAAGCAGGTCCTACGCCTGCTTTTACCAGGTGTAAGGGTTTCATGGGTATTTGCTGGACAGTAGTTAGGCAAATAGCCCAACTCTACATCAGCAAAAGTGTTTTTCGGGTGCATGTGGACGACGTGTCAAGGCAAACTTTGACAGATCGCAAGCTCCTTGAGAGCTTAAGACGGTGTACGCACATCAGCCCTGCAAAATCCAGGCCAGAGATTTTACAAAGGCACCCTAACATGCATCATAAGAGCTCAATGAGGGGTGAGGTGACAGGAGAGGGAAGGCAGGAAGAGTTATTGTTATGAGATGTATCTACAACTTCTTTTTACTACAGATACTTATTTTTCCAATCAAAGCTTTTTTTCTGTAACCTAAAACCACAAGCATTGTCATTACTTTGAAATAAAAGCAGAAAATGCTGGAAATACACAACATATCAGTTAGCAAGACAGGCTGTGAGCTTTGAGGTGTGCACCCTTCATTAGAACTAAAGCTGGCACTTTTAATAAGGTTGCAATAAGAGGAAAAAAAAGAGAAGGGAGAAGGGGGCAGAGAATCAACACATACATTAATTACAGCCAGGGAGTTATGGTTCAAATGACCTTTGGAAATGTCTGTCAAATTGGCCTTCCAGACAACTGTCGAGGGTCACAAATATTCTATCAATTTGAGGCAACATAGTGTACTGCATTCGTTACTCACATTCGAACACCTCTATGGTGGGAAGGCCAAATTCAGGTTAAGGAGCATTATCCTTTCCACAAGTGGCCCCGACTTTGTTGTGGCTTGCCATTTTAATTATCCTCTGTCACCGCCCCGGCTCCCCACCCCCCCACAACCACCACCCCTTCCCCCACCCCCAAGTCCATTCCCATTCCCACTCTAACTTCTCTGCCTATGATCTCCTAGTGTTCCAATGAAGCTCAACAGTATCTTCTCTTTCTGTACAAACCTCTCCAGCCCTCTGAACAATTACTTTAAGAACTTGAGACCTTTGTTATATCCTCTTATTGTCTTTACAATAATGGGTGCTTGAGATGTGGGTGGGTCTGTTAATGGTCATTCTTTCAATTCTACACATACCAGTCACATCTGTTCCACATCAATGGCCGAGCTTTCAGTGATCACACCCTTGCATACTAGAATGTTTTTCGCAAATCCCTCCATCTTGTTACATCTCTGTCCATTTTAAAAAGCTTCCTCAAAATCTACCTCTTCAGTCAACTCCCATTTCCTTCTCGATGGCCACTTCCTTTATGAAATGCTTTGGGGGTTCTTCCTATGTTAAAGATACTTTAGGTCAAGCTTAGTTTTTGCTTCGATCCCTTTCTATAGTTTCTGTATTATTTTCTCTGTCTTTCTCCAAGTGTTTATTTCCATCCCTCTTTCTAGACTTTATCTTGCTCCCACAAGTTATTCAGCTATTCTCCAATTTCTGTCAACCCAATAATTCTCCTTATCCCGTAAATCTCTGGCTGCTAAATTCTCTCTTTGGACCTGCCGCACCTCAGTCGAAGTCTTGTTTGTAACCTGCACCTCTTGTGTACACACCAAAACCAAGCCCATTGTCTAAATAGCCTACCTTACGCCTGTCTCCATCTTCTGGCAAGGATATCAACTTTATAACAATTTGCATTTGTTCTGTGTGTCTGCCGATAATAACACACTGCAGTTTTCGGATTAATTTGCTGCAGGATTTTTTTTTGATCTTTCACATTAATGTATTGTGACTGGTGTCTACAGCATAATTTCTGATATTTTACCTAAAAAGTTTCTGTGCAATACAGCTGATCAAATCAAGATTGAGGTGTACAATTGACACTGACAACATTACCTGGGACTGGGCTGAACTCTGTAACAGTCTCTTGTTTTTCAATTATTTGTTGGCCCTGGAAACAAAATGAATAATACTTTTAAAACTTCTTTTCACAAAAACAAATTTCCTCCATATACTGTTTGAACTATTACCAGATTTATCCTGGCCTGCTTCCCATATGGCAACATAACGGATTTTTCATAACTTTAAAACCAATTAAGATGGGTCATTGGACAGTGACATATTCTAAAATGTAATTTTTGTTGTTCAATAATTTCCCAAAGAAATATTCCTTGAAGAGAATATTACAGATTACTGTGAACAATGTTGTCATATGAATGCTTAACTCACTCGTATCAAATGTGTTTCTTTATTATTTAAAATATGAGTTAATTCATCTATTAAAATACTGGTTAGAGGATAATATAACTCAGAAATTTCTGAGTCAATATGATTGTAGCTGAAAATTGATGTTTTATGTTTCTTACCATTGCCTTCCTTCTCTGGAAAAAGATATAGGGCAGTGGTTGACATTTTTGTTTTTCTTACCTTAGGTGCTTGAACTGGCAATTGTTCTGAAAGAGAAAAAAGGAATACTTTCAGAAACATCTAGCAAACTGTCTATAGTCAGTTGATAAGTAAGTTTTTTGTATACAAGGTGGTGATGGAGTTGGGTGAGTTAATTCATAAACTCGCTCCACAGCCCTACCAAGTGGCCAAAGGCTGCAACAAGATTGTAACAACTGAGTGGGAAATGCTGTCATAGCATCTACAATAATGAATGTTACAACAAGTAGCAAGGTTTGTGGACAGAAAGTGCAGGCTCTATGCAAGAGTTTTAATAATATATAGATTTTTCTTTAAAGACAGCCTTAGAAAATAAATATGGGTCCACATGAGCATAAAAGACGAAAAAATGCAAAAACAATAGGATTCAGTTTTTCAGATCTCAGAAACCTGACTATACTATACATTGCCAAATTTACTAAAGAAATGGTTATTAATTATAAATTATAGCAATGAGCGGCCCCTGGACAGCGTGGCGGTCCCAATCTGCATGAGAACACCAGCGGCAGTCAGGGCCATAAAAGGCGAGCGGCAAGCGGCAAGCGGCCCCTGGAACCAGCGTAGAGCTGCGTGAGCTGGTGCAGGAGAGCAACGTCTTGGAGGGTGACTGGATTGGACGTCACTATAACCCAGGTTGGTGATTGGAGCGTGGGCAGGTACAGCAGGAGCGGCGCGGTCGGGGCGAAGGAGCGGCGAGAGATTGCAGAGCGATGTGATCGGGGCCCAGGAGAGGTGCGAGTTCGGGGCCCAGCTGTGGCGAGGGCCCAGGGGCAGCACGGACCAGCTCACACTGCGATATGTGTGCTCACAAGGTCCGTAAAGCAGAGCTGGTCTCCAGTCGTCTTGGTTAATCCTTGCCACTGGACCAAGACCTAGCTCTGTCAAGCCCGTGTGGTGGCCCGGTGTGCAACGGCCACCACGTTAAACAAATCATCACACAGGCATCTTCCACCCTTCAACATGTAGTTCAGGACCTGGAATATCAGGTCCCTCATTGAAACACCTGTGAACTCATCTCTTTTTGGTGTGGAAGCAAGTCATCCTCTATAAGAAGAGAAGCACTGCATAGGAGCACAGAAAGGCAGGCACAAGGGTGATTAGTTTACGTTTGTATGCAATATGGCATGATTTCATTTATAAATTTGGTCTGGAATGTTTATTTTGTGGTGGCTTCTTCTCAATCTTTCTTGCTGCCATGCTCTACCTCACAGTCAACAAGCTCCCCGCTGGAGTGGAAATAAACTACAGAACCAGTAGGAACCTGTTCAACCTGCGCCGTCTAGAGGCTAGATCCAAGACCTACCCAACCTCTGCCGTCGAGCTACCGTACGCGGACGATGCCTACGTCTGCGCACATACGGAGGCTGAACTCCAGGACATAGTTGACTTATTTAATGAGGCGTACGAAAGCATGGGCCTTACGCTAAACATCCGTAAGACAAAGGTCCTCCACCAGCCTGTTCTCACCGCACAGCATTGCCCCCCCAGTCATCAAGATCCACGGTACTTCTCTGGACAACATAGATCACTTCCCATATCTATGGAGCCTCCTATCAACAAGAGCAGGCATCGACGACGAGATCCAACACTGCCTCCAGTGCGCCAGTGCAGCCTTTGGCCGCCTGAGCAAAAGAGTATTTGAAGACCAGGCCCTCAAAACTGCCACCAAGCTCATGGTCGACAGGGCTGTAGTAATGCCTGCCCTCCTCGATGGCTCAGAGACATGGACCATGTACAGTAGACACCTCAAGTTGCTGGAGAAATATCACCAACGATGTCTCCGCAAGATCCTACAAATCCCCTGGGAGGACAGGCACACCAACGTCAGCATCCTCATTCAGGATAACATCCCCAGCATTGAAGCACTGACCACACTCAATCAGCTCCGCTGGGCAGGCCACATCGTCCACATGCCAGACCAGAGACTCCCAAAGCAAGTGTTCTACTCGGAACTCCTTCATGGCAAACGAGCCAAAGGTGGGCAGCTGAAACGCTACAAGGACACCCTCAAAGCCTCCCTGATAAAGTGTGACATCCCCACTGACATCTGGGAATCCCTGGCCCAAGACCGCCCTAAGTGGAGGAAGTGCATCCGAGAGGGCGCAGAGCACCTCGCGTCTCAACACCGAGAGCATGGCCAATCAGATGCTGTGATGGTCAGTGACTGAGGAAAGGTAAGGTGTGGGACTGTTGGTGAATGGGGAATTAGGGTTGAGGTTACTGGTATCACACTCTAATTAGTTCTTCATGGACAGCCCAGACAAAAAGGACCGACTGGGTTGCCTCCTCTTCCTGTTCCTGCTCCCGAGCTGCTCGTCATATAGTTGGTGGCAAGGGCTGTGCCCTCATGATGGCGAGGTTGTGCAGCATGCAGCAGACCACCATAAATCTTGACACCGGCCCTGCCGAGTACTGCAGGACTCATCTAGAGCAGACCAGGCCATGAATACGTTGTTTTAGCACACCAACTGTCTGCTCTATTACATTTTGTGTTGCAGCATGACTTTAATTGTATGCATGCTGCGCACATGTGCATGAGATGCGCACCAGAGTCATAAACCACATCATCAGCAGATAGCCCTAGTCACCCAGTGGTCACCCTTTGGTTTGCCGTGGTGGCTCAAATGCAGATGGCACATCGGACTGCCACAGAATGAAGGAGCCGAAATTCATCTCCAAAAAAGGCCACTTACCACCAGAAAGCGGCAGCCAGGCGGCAGAGTCGAGCGGTTGCTGACTTCCTGTCCAATGGCCACCGCCAGTGAAATTTAGCTCGGGGACTTTTCTGGTGGTCCCCACTTTCACCCCACTGCTGCCGACCGTCCCAAGTGTGTCATCAAAGGGCGCACAGCTGATGTCCCGCACCTACATTGCACCTCCCTTGAAATTTAGCTGCAAAATTCATTAATCTGCCGCGCGGTGCCCCCCGACAGTTTTTGTCGGAGCACCCTGCTTTCTCTGTGAGCCATGGCAGCGCGGCAGCTCTTCAAGGGGAGGGCGCACTGCCGCGGCCACCATTTTTATTTGTAGGCTGACTGCCAAGTCGGGCCGACAATTATGCCCCCAGGTTAGGCCAGGCCACCAACTGACAGCCTGGCACTCCCTCTTGGGTGTCAGACCGCTGGCTCAGCCAAAACCCTCCCTGGTGGCCAAGTGGACCGAAGTTTCAAAATGCCAAAGGCTCTCCCCTTTAAGTGAAGGGGAGAGTGTGGTGACGCACATGCGTAATGACGGCATTTCCGCTCTGCTGCTGACTGACGGCGGCGGAGAACGACAAAGAAGTGAATTTACCGAAAGAGGCGACCTCATCCACAGCGGCAGAAAAAACACTTCAGGAGCAGACAGTGCGACCCGTTTCGGGTGGAGGGAAATTTCGGCCCCCATGACTGCTGCCAGGATACCGGACATTGATCTGCATGATTTGCTGCCTATGGTCGCACATCAGCTGGACATTTAAGGAATGGAACCCCTTTCAGTTCCGGTATAAGGCTGAGTTGACATGCGGTGCTCGCAAAGCGATGTGTGTGCAGTCAATGGCATCCTGCACCATAGCAAAGCCGCCTGTTCGCTCTGCCTACTGGTCTTTGGCAAAAGAGAATGAAATATGTATTTAGCTCTCTTTGAATAGAGAGCCTCAGTGATCTCCCTAATGCAACAGTGAACGGAAAACTGCGAGACGCTGCAAATATCTCCAGTACCAGCCTGGAAGGATCCAGGCGCATAAACGTTCATAGCCACTGTGGCCTTCACAAGCCACCGGCAATGCAGTCCATGCCCAGCTCTGAAGTTGCAGTTGTGGCTACATGTGGCAGATCTCAGTGAAGACATCCTTATTGAAATATAGACGACTCACACATTGTTCCTCTTTAAGGTTCAGGTAGGAGAATTACTCCCTAAACACCCTGGGTGGATATGGCTCCTGATGAGAGCCCTTCTCTCCCTCCTCCTCCTCCGCCATCTTCCAGCAGCTTGTCCTGCTCTGCGTGGCCTCTACTCATTCTCCCAGTCATACTGCATTCCAAGGGGAATGCCCACTACTGCACCTATGTCCGGGGGCAACTGGTTTGTGTAGAAGCCTTGAAGTCAGAAAAAAGTCCTTTAGCATCTGCCACACCAAGTCTGCGCGTGCGTGCAATGGGCGCCTTTTTGGTCCCCGAACGGCACCCATAGCACCCACCAGGGCAGGACCGGAACCAATGTCCCAAGTGTTTGCTAGTGCTGTTGGGGAGGGTTTAAACTAAAAAGGCAGGGGAATGGGAATCTATGCAGGGAGGCAGAGGGAAGTAAAAAAGGAGGCAGAAGCAAAAGGTAGGAAGGAGAAAAGCAAGAGTGGAGGGCAGAGAAATCAAGGGCAAAAATCAAAAAGGGCCACATTACAACACAATTCTAAAAGGACAAAGAATGTTAAAAAGACAAGTCTGAAGACTCTGAGTCTCAATGCGAAGAGCATTCGTAATAAGGTGGATGAATTGACTGCGCAGATAGCTGTTAACGGATATGATGTAATTGGGATTACGGAGACATGGCTCCAGGGTGACCAAGGCTGGAAACTCAACATCCAAAGGTATTCAATATTCAGGAAGGACAGACAGGAAGGAAAAGAAGGTGGGGCAGCGTTATTGGTTAAAGAGGAGATTAACGCAATAGTAAGGAAGGATATTAGCATGGATAATGTGGAATCTATATGGGTAGAGCTGCGAAACACCAAAGGGCAGAAAACGTTAGTGGGAGTTGTGTACAGACCACCAAACAGTAGTAGTGAGGTTGCGGATGGCATCAAACAGGAAATTAGGGACACGTGCAATAAGGGTACAGCAGTTATCATGGGTGACTTTAATCTATATATTGATTGGGCTAACCAAACTGGTAGCAATACTGTGGAGGAGAATTTCCTGGAGTGTATAAGGGATGGTTTTCTAGACCAATAGGTCGAGGAACCAACTAGAGAGCTAGACTGGGTCTTGTGCAATGAGAGAGGATTAGTTAGCAATCTGGTCGTGTGGGGTCCCTTGGGGAAGAGTGACCATAATATGGTAGAATTCTTCATTAAGATGGAGAGTGACACAGTTAATTCAGAGACTAGGGTCCTGAACTTAAAGAAAGGAAACTTCGACAGTATGAGACGTGAATTGGCTAGGATAGACTGGAGAATGATACTTAAAGGGTTGACGCTAGATAGGCAATGGCAGACATTTAAAGATCACATGGATGAACTACAACAAATGTACATCCCTGTATGGCACAAGAATAAAAAAGGGAAGGTGGCTCAACCGTGGATAACCAAGGGAAATTAGGGAAAGTGTTAAATCCAAGGAAGAGGCATATAAATTGGCCAGAAACGCAGCAAACCTGAGGACTGGGAGAAATTTAGAATTCAGCAGAGAACTAAGGGTTTAATTAGGAGGTGGAAAACAGAGTATAAGAGTAAGCTTGCAGGGAACATAAAAACTGACTGCAAAAGCTTCTAGAGATATGTGAAGAGAAAAAGATTAGTGAAGACTAATGCAGGTCCCTTTCAGTCAGATCAGGAGAATTCATAATGGGGAACAATGAAATGGCAAACAATTGAACAAATACTTTGGATCTGTCTTCACTAAGGAAGACATGAATAACCTCCTGAAAATACCAGAGGGCCGAGGGTCTCGCAAGAAGGGGAACTGAGGGAAATCCTTATTAGTCAGGAAATGGTGTTCGGAAAATTGAAGGGACTGAAGGCCGATAAATCCTCAGGGCCTGATAGTCTGCATCCCAGACTAAGGAAGTGGCCGTGGAAATAGTAGATGCATTGGTGGTCATTTTCCAACATTCCATGGACTCTGATTCAGTTCCTATGGATTGGAGGGTAGCAAATGCAACCCTACTTTTTAAAAAAGGAGCGAGAGAGAAAACAGGGAATTATAGACCAGTTAGCCTGACATCAGTGGTGGGGAAAATGCTGGAATCAATTATTAAAGATTTAATAGCAGCACATTTGGAAAGCAGTGACAGGATTGGTACAAATCAGCATGGATTTATGAAAGGGAAATCATGCTTGACAAAACTTCTAGCGTTTTTTTGAGGATGTAACTAGAGTGGATGGGGGAGAACCAGTGGATGTGGTGTATTTGGACTTTCAAAAGGCTTTTGACAAGGTCCCACACAAGAGATTAGTGTGCAAAATTAAGGCACATGGGATTGGGGGTAATGTATTGACATGGATAGAGAACTGGTTGGCAGACATGAAGCAAAGAGTGGGAATAAACGGGTCCTTTTTAGAATGGCAGGCAGTGACTAGTGGGGTGCCGCAGGGTTCAATGCTGGGACCCCAGCTATTTACAATATACATTATAATGATTTAGACGGAGGAATTGAATGTAATAGCTCCGAGTTTGCAGATGACACTAAGCTGGGTGGCAGTGCGAGCTGCGAGGTAGATGCTAGGAGGCTGCAGGGGGACTTGGACAGGTTAGGTGAATGGGCAAATGCTTGGCAGATGCAGTATAATGTGGATAAGTGTGAGGTTATCCACTTTGGTGGCAAAAACAGGAAGGCAGATTATCTGAATGGTGACAGATTAGGAAAAGGGGAGGTGCAATGAGACTGGGTGAAGGTAGCCATGGAGGTACAGCAGGTAGTAAAGAAAGCAAATGGCATGCTGGTCTTCATAGCTAAGGGATTTGAGTATAGGAGCAGGGAGGTCTTACTGCAGTTGTACAGGGCCTTGGTGAGACCACACCTTGAATATTGTGTGCAGTTTTAGTCTCCTAATCTGAAGGAGGACATTCTTGCTATTGAGGGAGTGCAGCAAAGGTTCACCAGACTGATTCCCGGGATGGCAGGACTGACATATAAAGAAAGACTGGATCGACTAGACTTATATTCACTGGAATTTAGATGAATGAGAGGGGATCTCATAGAAACATATAAAATTCTGACGGGATTGGACAGGTTAGATGCAGGAAGAATGTTCCCCATGTTGGGGAAGTCCAGAACCAGGGGTCACAGTCTAAGGATAAGAGGTAAGCCATTTAGGATCAAGATGAGGAGAAACTTCTTCACTCAGAGAATTGTGAACCTGTGGAATTCTCTACCACAGAAAGTTGTTGAGGCCAGTTCGTTAGATATATTCAAAGGGAGTTAGATGTGGCCCTTACGGCTAAAGGGATCAAGGGGTATGGAGAGAAGGCAGGAGTGGGGTACTGAAGTTGCATGATCAACCATGATCATATTGAATGGTGGTGCAGGCTCGAAGGGCCAAATGGCCTACTCCTGCATCTACTTTCTATGTTTCTATGTTTCAAACAACATGCGCTACAGAGCCAAATTTTGCACCCATCTCGATCTAGTTCTTGTGACAAATGAGAGCAACAGGGAAAAATAATAATTAACCAAAAACACTAGAACAAATCCTGTATATAAATGTAGTGAATGTTGCAACTGGCAATTACAAAAAATAAACACAGATATTTGTGAATCATTGTGAGAAACTAGAGTGTTATAAGCATATTGAAAAATCATTAGATAAAGTAAGTATTTAGGTCAGCTAGGTGTTTAACAACTCTCCTGTATGAATATCTTTTCTTTATCCAAGCCCAAAGAACTTAGATCACAACAACAATTTGCATTTATATAGCCTCTCTAATATAAAGACCATCCCCACAGGAACAAACAAAACAAACACCAATCCAGGAAGAGAGAGATTAGGAGGGCTGACCAAAGGCTTAGTTGAAGCGATGGGTTTTGCAAAGCTTTATAAAAGGAGGAGCAGGAGGTGGAGTGTTGGAGAGGTTTAAGAAGCGAATTTCATCAGAGTATGACCCAGGAACACAAGCTCAGCTGCTGATGGAGGGATGAAAGGAGTGGGGGATCCACTAAAGGAATGGGGTATTCGGGAAGGAAGGATACAATGTTGGAGGAGTTTGCGGAGGTGGGATGGACCAAGGCCACAGAGGAATATAAAGACAACGTAGATCAGTGGGAAGAGGAATGATGGGATTTAGAGTTTATTGGAGGAAGGGAGGTCAGCAAGGAGAGCACTGGAATAGATGAATCTAGAGGTGACAAAAGTATATATGAAGCTTTTAGCGGCAGAACGGCAGAGATAGGATTGGAGATGAGCAATGTTGAATTGATAGTAAGCAGTCTTTGTGAAGATTTTATATTGTCTGAAACTAAGCCCAAGGTCGAGCAAAAAGGCAAAGTTGTGAACTATCAAATAAACCCAGAGACAGTGGCTGATGAATGGGAAGGAATCAGTGACAAGGGAACAACTTACATCAAGGTTTACATTCTCCCACATGTGCGTAGGGGTCCTGTTCGACTTTAACAGGTTAAATATGTTTAACTTACAAAGCTTCCCACTGCTAGTCCAACTAAAATCTTTTAAAACTTCATTAATTTTATACACTATAAATGCCCGAGCAGTTCATCTTAATAATGTAATATTTGTGCGTATATATACCTCCTCTAGAATATACAATTTAGACTGAATAAAACATGCTTACAATGGCCACTAGAGAGCCAAACACAGGTCAAGAGTTTTTTTTATATTCATTCATGGGATGTGAGCTTCACTGGCAAGGCCAACATTTATTGCCCATCCCGAATTGCCCCGTGAGCCGTCTTCTTGAACTGCTGCAGTCCGTGTGGTGAAGGTACTCCCACAGTGCTGTTAGGGAGGGAGTTCCAGGAATTTGACCCAGCAGCGATGAAGGAATTAGATATTTCAAGGTCAGGGTGGTATGTAACATGGAGGGGAATTTGGAGGTGGTGGTGTTCCCATGCGCTTGCTGGTGGTAGAGCTCACGGGTTTGGGAAGTGCTGTCAAAGAAGCCTTGACGAGTTTCTACAGCGCACCTTGTAGATGGTACAAACTGCAGCCACGGTGCGCTGGTGGTGGAAGGAGAGAATGTTTAAGGTGGTGGATGGGTGCCAATCAAGCGGGCTGCTTTGTCCTGGAATGTGTCGAGCTTCTCGAGTGGTGTTGGAGCTGCATTCATCCAGGCAAGTGGAGAGTATTCCATCACATTCCTGACTTGTGCCTTGTAGATGATGGAAAGGCTTTGAGGAGTCAGGAGGTGAGTTACTCGCCACAGAATGACCAGCCTCTGACCTGCTCTTGTAGCCATAGTATTTATGTGACTGGTCCAGTTAGGTTTCTGGTCGATGGTGACCACCAGGATGTTGATGATGGTGGGGATTCGACGATGATAATGCACTGAATGTCAAGGGGGAGGTGTGGTTAAATTTTCTCTTGTTCCCTGGCATTTGTGTGGTGCGAATGTTACTTACCACTTATCAACCCAACCCTGAATGTTGTCCAGATCTTGCTGCATGTGGGCATGGACTGTTTCATTATGTGAGAAGTTACAAATTGAACTGATCACTGTGCAATCATCAGCAAGCATCCCCACTTCTGACTTTACGATAGAGGGAAGGTAGTTGATGAAGCAGCTGAAGATGGTTGAGCTCAGGACACTGCCCTGAGGAACTCCTGGGGCTGTGATCACTGGCCTCCAACAACCACAACCATCTTCTTTTGTGCTAGGTATGACTCCAGCCAATGGAGGGTTTTCCCCACTAATTCCCGTTGACTTCAATTTTACTAGGGCTCCCTGATGCCCCACTCGGCCAAATAGTGCCTTGATATCAAGAGCAGTCACTCTCATCTCACCTCTATTGTTCGAACAGTAAATTTGGATCACTTCAACTAATCTCCTATTATATATGAAGTACTTAGGAATGTTTCCGATGGATATGATAAAGCAGTTGGACTACCACAGGCAGCAAGTTAAGCAGCAGATCTTAATACTGTATAATCACATCTTGGGGTTAGCACCTAAAACACCTTTATACCCACAAGTCTAAACCTAAGGCCCATTATATTTTCAAAGCCATTATTTAAGTATTGTTGTTTACCTCTAACTTGTTCAGGTTTTGGTTCATGTATCGGAGTGACAGAGGCTACATCATAGGAAGAAATGTCAGTCATTTCACTGCTCACAGATACCGGGATTTCATCCTTAATAAATAATACGTAAAAAAGAAAGTTAAACAATCAGGTTCTCAAAAGTATTAATTTCTCAAAAATTAAGAATCATATCAAAATGCCAAGAACTCTAGACTTTGTACCAATAATATTGTAAATTTATATACTTATATGAACAGAAAAAGATATTGATTATATTGATGCAAAAGTGTCCCACCGCTCCCAATACATTAAGCAAAATAAAATTCAAGAAAAACACACCAAACCATACAGGTTGATTTTAAAACTGAACAGCTCAAGTAAATATATAGAAATTACAACATTATTCATCTAAATGCTTTCTCTTATCAGAGGTTGCAAATTATAGTGACATTTCATTTCAACACTTCCCAATGAGCTATAACTGGACACATTGGGCAGATTTTGCAATAAAAATAACAGTGAGGCCAACAGCAGTCATCATTATTAAAGTATAAATCAGACAGAAACTTCCAGCGACCACATATGCGCAATTAAATGCGTAAATCAAGAAGTTGCTATCCGAGATGCTCTGCTCATCCAGACACTGAGTGAGAACGGTATCTCGTTGAGACACCCATGGCACGGTGTGAAGTTGCTGTACTTACTTGCTATTCGCCAGAAAAAGTCAGCGTGATAAGTTTTAATTACTGCCAAACCACCTATCTGGCACTGAAAATTAACACCAAGTGTGGAGTCTCATTCCTTCAGATTTTAATTGCAGTTGGAGATTTTTTTTTAAATTTTAAGTAAATGATTTTTTTAAAACTTTTTCTTTCCTTCTCTCTCTTTATCCAAGCTTTCGTTCCCTCTCTTTATTTCACTTTTGTATCTGATTTGGTACTGAATTAAATATTCTAACCGACATTTCCTGGTTCAAATTCTCTGCTGCTCATAACAAATCTTCAATTTGATTGGTTAAGGAAATACATAGTTGCTTGTTCGCACAGGTCCCAGATGCTCTGTAAAGGGTGCTGCGCTGTTTAGATAGTTAGATGACAAGAACTTCCAGTGCAAAAGCCCATAAACAGACTATGGACAAGTGCAAGTGTACTGAACTGCTGGCGCTGTTCATTTCCCACCGAAAGCAAAATCCGGCCCATAGTAAGATTTGGAATTGCTGAATACAAGCTGAAAAGCTTTCAAAGAAGAAAGAATGACCTTGCATTTATATGGAGCCTTGTCATATCAATGAGAAGCATTCAACAGTTCTAACATACAATTGATTACTTTGAAGTGTAGTTACAATTGTGTACATGAACACAACAACTATTTTGCCCACAGCAAGGTCCCACAAACAGCAATGAAATTAATGAGCAGTTAATCTATTGTTAGTGATGTTAGCTGAGGAAAGCAAGTTGGCCAGGACACCATGACAACTCCTTACTCTTCTTCAATTTGTGCCTTGGGATCATTATCATTCACCTGAACTATTAGAACCGGCACACAGAACCTTAATTTAATATCTCAATCACAGAAAATACATAGAAATACAAAGAGGTTAGCACACAGAAATAGGCTATTCGGCCCAAACAGTCCATGCGTGCAAATAGTCCTAATCACATTTACCCACCTGTTCCAATAATCCTTCAACCTGCTTTCAAATCTAATCTTGAACTTTGACATTGTTTCTGCCTCACTAACCATGGAAGTGAATTCCAAAGCCTTGGAACTCTGCGTGAAGAAGTTTCTCCTACCCGGTAGTCGAGTGTAGTCAGTGCTTCGATGCTGGGGATGTTGGCCTGATCGGGAACACTGTCCTCACAGGGGATTTGCAGGATCCCTTACAAATCCCTTCCAGAACCTGTTCAACCTTCATCGCCTCCAGGCCAGATCCAAGACCGTCCCATCCTTGGTCGTTGAGTTACAGTACGCGGATGACGCTTGCGTCTGCGCAGAGGCTGAACTCCAAGTCATCGTCAACATCTTCACTGAGGCGTACGAAAGCTTGGGCCTTACACTAAACATCCGTAAGACAAAGGTCCTCCACCAACCTGACCCCGCCACACAGCAGTGCCCCCCCGTCATCAAGATCCACGGCGCGGCCCTGGATAACGTGGACCACTTTCCATACCTCGGGAGCCTATTATCACCAAGGGCAGATATCGACAACGAAGTTCAACACCGCCTCCAATGCGCCAGTGCAGCCTTCGGCCGCCTGAGGAAGAGAGTGTTCGAAGATCAGACCCTCAAATCTGGCACCAAGCTTATGGTCGACAGGGCTGTAGTGATACCCGCCCTCTTGTATGGCTCAGAGATGTGGACCATATACAGTAGACACCTCAAATCACTGGAGAAATACCACCAGCGATGTCTCCGCAAGATCCTGCAAATCCCCTGGAGGACAGACGTACCAACATCAGTGTTCTCGATCAGGCTAACATCCCGAGGATCAAAGCACTGACTACACTCGACCAGCACCGTTGGGCGGGTCACAATGTTCGCATGCCCGACACAAGTGCTGTACTTGGAACTCCTACACGGCAAGCGAGCCCCAGGTGGGCAGAGGAAACATTTCAAGGACACTCTCATGGCCTCCTTGATAAAGTGCAACATCCCACTAACACCTGGGAGACCCTGGCCAAAGACTGCCCTAGGAGGAAGAGCATCCGGGAGGGCGCTAAGCACCTCGCGTCTCGTCGCCAAGCGCATGCAGAAAACAAGTGCGGCAAACCAGACACTCCACTCACCCTTTCCTCCAACGACTGTCTGTTCCACTTGTGAGAGAGACTGTAATTCTCATATTGGACTGTTCAGTCACCTGAGAACTCAACTTTTAGAGTGGAAGCAAGTCTTACGCGATTTCGAGGGACTGCCTATGATGATGACATTTAATTTTGTACCTACTAGCCCCTCATTCTTGACACCTCAAAAACTGGAAACAGTCTGCTTCTATCCAACCTGTCCCGTCCTTTCATAATTTTAAACACTTCTCTTAGTGTTCTGTAATCTGCATTGTTATAATGAAAAAGGATCCAATTTTTCAAGTATTTCTTTGTATTTGTATTACTTCATACCAGGCAGCATCCAATTGAGTCTGCATTGTACCTTTCTAAAGCCTCAATATCCTTTCTGCAGTGTGTAGCCCAATACTGCACAGAGTACTCTAACTGAGGTCTTACTGAGGTTTTATAAAGGCTCATCATTACCTCTTGGCTTTTATGCTCTATACCGCTTGAGATGGAATTCAATTAGTTTTATTTTCCACAGCCCTATAAACCCGAGGCAAACCTGTGCCCCAAGTACCAATGTTCTTCCACAGGCTCCAAGCCTACTTCCATTCAGAGTATAATTACTGTTACTTTTTGTTTCACCAAAATGCATCACCTCACAATTACCAACACTGAATTCTACATGCCACTTTTTAGACCATTCCTCCATCTTATCAATATCTCTTTGCAGATATTTAAAAATCTAAAGAATTACGCAAGGGACCAAAATTGCCTTCCGCCCCAAATGGGGTGTACCTTCCAAAATAAATGATTATTCTCCGCCCCAAAATTGGCATCTTTAAAGTTTTTAATTTTTCCGGGCGGTGTTTGGGGCAGAATTGGGTTGGAAGGCGGGGGCGTCAGCGCAACACTGATGATGTCAGCACGATGCTAATGACGTCAGTGTGACGCGGATGTTCCGCGTCGCGCTGATGCGAAGCAACGTCCCTCTCTTTCAGTTAAAGGAGAGGGCCGCTGCGAGCTCTGCAGCCACTTTAGCGGCACTCACTGGGCCACCAGGGAGGGTTTCGGCTGGACCAGCGGTCCGGTACCCAAGAGGGGCTGCCGGGCTGCCTGTTGGCGGCCCAGCCGAACCCATGGCCACCATTGTCGGCTCAACTTCAGAGTCGGCCGACAATTAAAATAAAATGGCGGCTGAGGTGGTGCACCCTCCTCTTTAAGGGCGGACACGCCGCCCAGCCACTGGCAGTTTCCCGCCAGGAAAAGATGTCGAGAGCATCGGGTGGTGGCGGCTCCGCTTCCGTGAGGCAATTTCCCTCACGGGGTAGAAAGGGGTCGCAGCCGGGCGGCAAGGGGTCAGGGTAGGAACATGGGCGGGGTGGAAACCAGTTTCCGCCGCTCCCAGCTCAGGGGCAATTTCTGATGGGTCTGCCCATCCGCCTGCCCCCAGCTGGAAAGGCCTTACTGCCCCATTGATCTTAAGGAGGGAATAATTTTGGCCCTTAAGTCTCCTGTTTCAGTATCATCTGCAAATGTCGACACCATTCCACTAGGCCTATATCCAAATCATTGATATACACAATGAACAGAAGTGGCTCCAAGACTGAATCTTATGAGACACCACTTCCACCCACTTTCAAAAAAACCCTGTCCTTAACTCCTACTCTCTGTTTTCTCCCTTATAACCAATTTTTAATCCAAGTTTTCTTTATTCCGCCAATTTACATAAGAATTAGGAGCAGGTTGTTCAGCCCCTCGAGCCTGCTCCGCCATTCAATAAGATCATGGCTGATCATCTACCTCAACTCCACTTTCCTGCACTGTCCCCATAATCCCTTGATTCCCTTAATATTCAAAAATCTATCGATCTCTGTCTTGAATATATTCAAAGACTGAGCCTCCACAGCCCTCTGGGGTAGAGAACCCAAAGATTCACCACCCTCTGAGTGAAGAAGGTTCTCCTCATCTCAGTCCTAAATGGCTGACCCCTTATTCTGAGACTGTGACCACTGGTTCTAGACTCCCAGCCACAGGAAACATCCTCCCTGTATCTATCCTGTCAAGCCCTGTAAGAATTTTGTATTCTTGCACTTTAAGGTACCACTTTATAGACTAATGAATAAGGTCAGAGAACTTGGGAGTCAGGGAACAAGCAGCAGAATGGATAGCTAGCTGGCTTCAAGACAGAAAGCAGAGAGTAGAGGTAAAGGTAGCTATTCAGAGTTGCAGAAAGTGGGTAGTGATGTTCCACAAGGATCAGTGCTGGGACCACTGCTGTTCACAATATATATTAATGATTTAGACTTTGAAATCAAAAACACAATTTCTAAATTTGCAGACGACACCAAATTTGGGGGGGGGGGGGGCGGTGGGTGATAATCAATGCTGAGGCAGACTGCAACAAATTACAAGAAGACATTGATAAATTTACAGAATGGGCATATAATTGGCAAAATGTGAGGTGTTACATTTTGGTAAGAAAAATAAGGAGGTCATATGTTACTTGGAAAATACGAATCTAAATGGGGTAGAAGTACAAATATACAAATCACTAAATGTAGCAACACGGGTTAACAAGGCCATAAAAAGCAAACCAAGCACGGGTTTATCTCCAGAGTGATAGAATTGAAAAGTAGAGAAGTTATGCGAAACTTTTATCGAACCTTGGTTAGACCACACTTGAAGTACAGTGTACAATTTTGGTCGCCATATTATAAAAAGGGACATAGAGGACAGGGTGCAGAGAAAATTTACAAGGATGATACCAGAAATGCGAGGGTATACCCAACAGGAAAGGAAGAACAGGCTGGGTCTCTTTTCTCTTGAAAAAAAGGCTGAGGGGTGACCTAATAGAGGTCTTCTTTACCCAGAGTGGCGAGAATGTGGAACTTGCTACCACAGGGAGTGATTAAAGTGAATAGTACAGATGCATTTATGCTATTTGCTTTGGGGAGGCTAGATAAGCATATGAGGGGGAAGGGAATAGAGGGTTATGCTAATAGAGTTAGATAAGGAAAGACAGGAAAGGCGGGAGGAGATTTGAGCATAAATGCCAGCATGGACTCTTTGGGCCGAATGGCCTGTTTTTATGCTGTATATCCTATGTTAATCTTCTCTAGTAATCTTCCATGTGGTACCTTGCCAATAGTTTTCCTGAAGTCCATTACTTTACATCCACTGCATTTCCACCATCTATTACATCTGCTAGCTCCTCAAAGAATTCTATGAGATTTGTCAAGCACATCACCCCCTTTTGAAATCTGCGCTGGCTTCTTCTAACAATTTTCTCTTTATCTAGATACGTGATAACTTCATCATTAACAAAGACTAAAATTTTCCGCACACAGATGTTAAGCTATTTGACCCATAAGTACCCAAATTAGCTGTGTCTCCCTTTTTCAAAAAAGGGGAATACATTACGACTCTCCAGTCCTCAGGCACCCTTACACACTCAATAGAACCCTGAAAAAAATTTCATGGGCCTCTGCAATTTCCTCTCTTAACTCCTTCAGGAACCTAGGTTGAATTCCATCAGGCACTGGCACTTTGTCTTTTCTCAGCTTAACTAACATCTGAAATTAAAATACCTTTAATGTTTTTCCTCAAATTCCCTCTTAGTTTTCCTTTTCCCATTTTTAACCTTATTTCTTATCTTCTCATATCCTCTTTTAATTTTGCTTATTTGGGTTCATCTCTAACTCTTTTTATCATTTTATCTTCCCCTTTGTGCAAGTCTTTCCTTGTGTGTCTTGTACTCTCTTATAGGGCCCAAGTTTCCACATGATTTGCGCCTGATTTTTAGGAGCAACTGGTGGAGAACGGACTATCTTAGAAATCGCAATTCTCCACATTTTTTTTTCTGCAGTTCTAGTCAGGTAGAATAGTTCTACTTTGGAACAGAATTTTTTCTTCAAAAGGGGGCGTGTCCGGCCAGTGATGCCTGATTTGAAAGTTTTCACAGTGAAAACGTACTCCAAACTAACTTAGAATGGAGCAAGTGAAGATTTTTGTAGAACCGAAAAAACCTGTTCTACACATTAAAAAAATCAGGCGCAAGTTACAAATTAGGCGTCCAGAACGAGGTGGGGGGAAGGGAAGTTATTAAATTCTATAATAAATCCTTATTTATACTTATACAAATAAATCCAACCTGAATAAACATTTATAAGCAAAGAAAAGATTAAATAAACCATCTTCCTACCTGTGTGAAAGTGCTTCAGCCAGGCCTTTCGGGACCGAAGGCTGAATGGGCCGGCCCGAGACTTCGGGCAGGGCCCATCCCCAGCACCAGATTTACAGGTAAGTGGCGTTGGGTTGGGTTGGGTTGGGGAGGTTCAGTTCGGTTCGGGTCGGGGGGGGGAAGGGAAAGAGAGAGGGAGAGTGAGAGGGGGGGGGAGTGAGAGGGGGGGGAGGGAGAGTGAGAGGGGGGGGAGGGAGAGTGAGAGGGGGGGGAGGGAGAGTGAGAGGGGGGGGAGGGAGAGTGAGAGGGGGGGGAGGGAGAGTGAGAGGGGGGGGGAGGGAGAGTGCGAGGGGGGGGAGGGAGAGTGAGAGGGGGGGGAGGGAGAGTGAGAGGGGGAGGGGAGGGAGAGAGAGGGGGGGAGGGAGAGAGTGAGAGGGGGGGAGGGAGAGAGAGTGAGAGGGGGGGGAGGGAGAGTGAGGGGGGGAGGGAGAGTGAGAGGGGGGGAGGGAGAGTGAGAGGGGGGGAGGGAGAGTGAGAGGGGGGGGAGGGAGAGTGAGAGGGGGGAGGGAGAGTGAGAGGGGGGGAGGGAGAGTGAGAGGGGGGGGAGGGAGAGTGAGAGGGGGGGGAGGGAGAGTGAGAGGGGGGGGAGGGAGAGTGAGAGGGGGGGAGGGAGAGTGAGAGGGGGGGGAGGGAGAGTGAGAGGGGGGGGAGGGAGAGTGAGAGGGGGGGGAGGGAGAGTGAGAGGGGGGGGGAGGGAGAGTGAGAGGGGGGGGAGGGAGAGTGAGAGGGGGGGGAGGGAGAGTGAGGGGGGGGGAGGGAGAGTGAGGGGGGGGGAGGGAGAGTGAGAGGGGGGGGAGGGAGAGTGAGAGGGGGGGGAGGGAGAGTGAGAGGGGGGGGAGGGAGAGTGAGGGGGGGGAGGGAGAGTGAGGGGGGGGGAGGGAGAGTGAGAGGGGGGGAGGGAGAGTGAGAGGGGGGGGAGGGAGAGTGAGGGGGGGGGGAGGGAGAGTGAGAGGGGGGGAGGGAGAGTGAGAGGGGGGGGAGGGAGAGTGAGGGGGGGGGGAGGGAGAGTGAGGGGGGGGAGGGAGAGTGAGAGGGGGGGGAGGGAGAGTGAGAGGGGGGGAGGGAGAGTGAGAGGGGGGAGGGAGAGTGAGAGGGGGGGGAGGGAGAGTGAGAGGGGCGGGGAGGGAGAGTGAGAGGGGGGGAGGGAGAGTGAGAGGGCGGGGAGGGAGAGTGAGGGGGGGGGAGGGAGAGTGAGAGGGCGGGGAGGGAGAGTGAGAGGGCGGGGAGGGAGAGTGAGAGGGCGGGGAGGGAGAGTGAGAGGGCGGGGAGGGAGAGTGAGAGGGCGGGGAGGGAGAGTGAGAGGGCGGGGAGGAGAGTGAGAGGGCGGGGAGGGAGAGTGAGAGGGCGGGGAGGGAGAGTGAGAGGGCGGGGAGGGAGAGTGAGAGGGCGGGGAGGGAGAGTGAGAGGGCGGGGAGGGAGAGTGAGAGGGCGGGGAGGGAGAGTGAGAGGGCGGGGAGGGAGAGTGAGAGGGCGGGGAGGGAGAGTGAGAGGGCGGGGAGGGAGAGTGAGAGGGCGGGGAGGGAGAGTGAGAGGGCGGGGAGGGAGAGTGAGAGGGCGGGGAGGGAGAGTGAGAGGGCGGGGAGGGAGAGTGAGAGGGCGGGGAGGGAGGAGTGAGAGGCGGGGAGGGAGAGTGAGAGGGCGGGGAGGGAGAGTGAGAGGGCGGGGAGGGAGAGTGAGAGGGCGGGGAGGGTGAGAGGGCGGGGGAGGGGGGGGAGAGGGGGGGGGAG
>NC_091989.1:148082599-148203923 GCF_044704955.1 Pristiophorus japonicus
GTCGGGTCTGGTCGGGGGGGGGGGGGGGGGGGCGGGGAGCAGGAGCTGGACGTGGGAGGAGCCTTATTCACACAGCCCCAGTGAGGCCATTCAGCCAGGGCTAGGGGCTGCGTGCTTCGGGCCCCTCCCACACAGTTCGGCGCCTGGAGCTACTGCACTTGCGTGCCCACTGTAGCGCGCATGTGCAGAGGTCCCGGCACTGTTTTCAGCGCAGGGACCTGGCTCCGCCCCCCCACAGCTCGTGCTGGCTGCGCCGAGGGCCAGAGGACCTTCAGGGTGGTGAATACGGAGGATTTTTTTAGGCGCACTTTGTGGCGCGAAAACGGGCGTCCAGGTCGGGACTGCGCCATTCTAGGCGCGTGTGGAAACTTGGGCCCAGAATTTCTGTCGTGCTGTTTGTTGCAGTGGTATTTTGTAAAGATCAGGGGCAGCAACTGAAGCGGGGCTGGGGGGGGGGGGGGAAGAGATAGCTAGCTACCTCAGGGCAAAACAATCTTTTAGTGGGTGCCTCAAACAGGCGTTAAGCCTTTTATTTGCAAATGTAAACCTGATTTGGGCGCAGGCATTTTTTGTCCTTTTCAAATATGGCAGGTAGTGCACTTCCAGTTCGCCAATTAGCGTATGCTTCCTGACCGCCATCTTCGAGGCTTAGGAGGCCGTTTTGCCCTGAAAAACGGGGGCTGTGCGGCCGAACATCTAGGCCACTATGTATTGGCCTTCACTATGAAAAAATTATACCTTACACAGACATTAAAAAGCATCTCCCCATATTACATGCCGATACTTATTTATGTAGCTGTGATACTGCCGACAGTGGATATGAAAACAGAAGTTATTTCACTTTTCTATCCTTCATGTCCACACCCCTTAAAATAGCACAACCTCAGGCTGACCATGAAAAGTGCAGCTTTTTTATTTGTAGGAAAATCTTAAAAGGGAAGCTGGTAAGCCAAACAAACAGTGTACTAGGGCCCCAATATTAATTTGAAGATGGCTTCTGAGCGGAGGGGTGGAATTGCGTGGATGAAACCGGAAGTCAACTCAGCAAATTGGAATCTGCGATCGCAACTCAATTGAAGTAATTCATTTTGACTTTCAGTTTCCCCATCTCCAAGCTGTGCAGCGGGCGTGCTGCACAGCCGCACGATGCGGTCTCAGCTGTATTTAAAGGGACAATGTACGGATGGAAATTGGAGATTTTCATGATGGATGGTGTACACAGAGCAAGATTCAATGACGCATCATTGCTGGGTGCAGCCAGGAGCAGGAGGGAGCTACTTCTTTCAGCAATGGGAGGAAGAAACCAGCGGTTCTCACCAAGAGGTAGCTGAGGTGGTGAGCAGCAGGAGCGTTATGCCTCGATCTTAGCTGCAGTGTAGGAAGCGGTTTAATGACCTGGTCAGGAAAAGTGAGTACATTTGTTGATTCAACTACATCCTGTGGTTTAAGCCTCTGTTTTGCCAAGCATACTCCGTCACATCACTCCTCACACCCACTCAACTTTCAGCAGAACCCAGCCTTCACTTTCTATGCACTTCATCACCCCCTCCCCTATTTACCCATCCACCGTTGCCACTCACCTCAATCCTTACGCAATGTGATGCATCTGTCTCAGGCACCCTCACCAAATGCACTGCATCCATTGGGTGAAATCCTCACCTTTCACCCACTCACTGGTCTTCTTTTTGCACCTTGTAGGAGAAGAGAGTGCAAAAACACAAGGTAGAGGACCAGAGGTGGGCCATCACAAATAATCCATTTCACTGCTGCAGAGGAGGCCGCCCTGGAGATAAGTGGCACATCTGTGTCACTCTCAGTCAGAGATGAAGAGACAGGAAGCTCACAGATAGCTCATAACAGAATCACAAATATTACTGACACATACATACTGACTTTGTTTCATTAATAACTGAACTATGAGAAGACTGGGTATGATGATTGTCAAGACTGTGACTATGCCACAACTAAATCATGTTCCTTTCTTTTGTCTTCCAGGGCCTTCGTGCGTATAGCAATTATCATAGGACATCCATGAGGACGATTACTCAGAGGACCTCAATCCTATTGAGGGTGCACCGTCACAGGATGCACCAGTGTAAATAGTCGCACTTCAGTGGGTCCACTTAGACAGTTAGATAGGTTTTCACCTAATGATTCACACCTCAAGTGAGCACGAGCAAACACTGGTGGCAGGAACAGCTGTGGAGAGCCCGTGTCGGAGGTGGGGGGGTGCAATCCTCTCCTAACTCTGCTCTGCTGAACACAAGATGCTTAACCACGAGAACTATTGTGGAGACCAATAATAGAGGTGCATCAGCAACTCAGCCAGGTACTGACACGTGCCACTCACATGCTGCACAAAAGCAGAGAGGATGAAGGAGTCCAACCTCCATGGAGCTTCAAGAACAGCTCTCAAATTAATCCATACAGGCCATGACCACGGCCGCGCAAGAGTTGTATGCCGCCTTAAACAGAATGCCAGATACTGTATCCGTGGCCTGACAACGCGACACTGATCTCCACCAAGCTGGTCTGCAGCACAGGGGTAGAAGTGATATGGCCGAGGAGAGAGATAATGGTGAAAGGGGACATGGAAGTGGGAACTCCACTCAGTGGTCCCAATTCTCACCTTCCCTCTAGATCTTTTTCCCATGATTTTGAATCTATGACCTTTATTTATTGATACACTCATCAGGGGGGATATTTTTTCTCTATTTACATTATGAAAACCTCTCATTATCTTGAAACCCGCTATTAGGTCCCCTCTTAACCTTCTCTGTTCCAAGGAGAACAGCCCTAACCTTTCCAACCTCTCCTCATAACTGAAGTCCTTCATCCCTGGTAATATCTTGGTAAACCTCTTCTGCACTCTTTCTAAAGCCTTCACATTTTTCCTGAAGTGTGGTGCCCAGAATTGTCCAGCCGAGGCCTAATCAGTGGTTTATAAAGTTCTAGCACAATCACTTTGCTTTTCTATTCTATTCGTCTATTTATAGACCCAAGTAACCACCTTATCAACTTGCCCTGCCACCTTTAATGATTTGTGTATATGGACACCAAGGTCTCTCTACTCAGCTACACTTTTCAAAATCGTGCCATTATTGTGCCTCTCCAGTCCGGGATTCTCTAATCCGGAAACATCCATGGTTTAGCATTAGTTGGGCCTGAGGGAGAGGAGGAATTATTTTTTATAAAATTTGGATTAGCTGTCAGTCAGTGAGTGTGTTCAGCGATCGGCTGTCAATCAGTGAGTATGTTCGGCGATCGGCTGGAGCGGCTGTTAGTCAGTGTGTTCAGCGACTGGCTGAGAGAGCCACCCACAGGCTGCCAGCACGCATGCACACACACAACAGCCCGGGCGCTGTCGACAGGTACCGCTAAGCATGACCTCTCGTGATTTGGAAAATTCTCCGTTCCGGCACCAGTCAGGTCCCGGACCAGAGGTCCAACCTGTACCTTCTTTCCATATTCGTCCTCCTAGTATATCTCTTCACACTTCTCCGCATTAAACTCTATTCTGCCATGCTTCTGCGTATTTCATCAGTCTATCTATGTCACCTTAAAACCAATGGGCTGGATTTTCGGCGAAAATGGTAGTTTATGCCAAAATTACCATTTTTGCTGCGCTACCATTTTTAAACCTAACTTTCGGCCTTTACGTCTGCGCCAGCATCGGTAAAGTCGACATTGCACGAGGATTCGCGGCGCAAACCGCAATTTCGGTAACTTTAGTCCGAGGCCGGTAGCACAGCGAAAGGCGCCTTGGGAGGAGGGGGAAAACAAAACCAAAAAAATTGCAAAAAAAACATTCACAAATTCCCTTACCTACTAAATCGATGAAAAATTATTAAAAAATAAAAACTTTAACTTACCTTTTTGCAGGTCTTCATACTTACCACTGCTAGCAAGACTGCACCAACAGGTTTGACCCGGTCAGTATTCTGGGCGTGGTGGAGTGCCAAAAATACGACGATAGCGCAATCCATGGTGTTGCATGTCATTTCACACGGCACACCTCTTCCCGGGGGTACATGAAAGCGCCACTGCAAAAAGGTGCCCGAAGATCCCGCTGACTGGGTTTTCGCTACGAAGGGTCAAATCGCAGCAAAAACCCAGTCACAAAGTCGGTGAAAATCTAGCCCAATAACTATCCTCTTTATGATCTACTACTTTGCCAAGTTCCACATCAAAACTACCCTTTTATTATTTGTGTGTTTATATATGGCACCTTATGCACTGTAAAATATCCAAAAGTGCTTCAGAATGGCCGAATGTTTTTTTATATAAAGGTTGCTGAGCCAAAGAAGAAGATATCAGGAGGGATAACCAAAAGTTTTTTTCCAACAGGTGGGTTTAAAACAAAGTCATGAAAGAGGAGAGGGAGGTGGGAGGCAGAATAGTTTAGGGAGGGAATTCCAGAGTGAGGGGCCTTGGTGATTTGAATGCCACCAATAGTTACATAAAGGGAGAGGTGATCCATAAGAGGCCAAAGTTAGAATAATGAAGAGTTGACGGGAGGTGGATTTGTAGGGCTGGACGAGGTTACAGAGATAAGAGCAAAGCCACAAAGGGATTTAAACTCACCTGCAGTTGCCGGGTTTACCCACCTCCTGACTCCCCAAAGCCTTTCCACCATCTACAAGGCACATCAGGAGTGTGATGGAATATACTCCACTTGCCTGGATGAGTGCAGCTCCAACAACACTCAAGAAGCTTGACACCATCCACAACAAAGCAGCCCACATGACTGGCACCCCATTCACTGTATTAAACATTCACTTCCTCCACCACCAGCGTACCATACACCTGCAGTTTGCACCATTTACACGATGTACTCCAGCAACTCGCCAAGGCTTCTTCACAGCACCTACCAAACCCATGACCTCTAGAGGGACAAGGGTAGCAGGCTCATGGGAACACCATTTACTCCAAGTTGCCCTCCAAGTCTCAGACAATCCTGACGGAAATATATCGCTGTTCCTTCATTGTCATTGAGTCAAAATCCTGTTACTCCCTCCCTAAGAGCACTGTGGGAGTACCTTCATCACATGGACTGCAACAACAACAACTTGTATTTATATAGCGCCTTTAACATAGTGAAGTGTCCCAAGGCGCTTCACAGGTGTATTATGAGATAAAAAATTGGACACCGAGCCGCATTAGTAGAAATTAGCGTAAGTGACCAAAAGCTTGCTCAAAAAGGTAGGTTTTAAGGAGCATCTTGAGGGAGGAGAGAGAGGTAAAGAAGCAGAGAGGTTGAGGCAGAGAGTTCCACAGCTTGGGGCCTAGGCAACAGAAGGCACGACCACCAATGGTTGAGTGATTATAATCAGGGATGCTCAAGAGGGCAGAAGTAGAGGAGCGCAGATATCTCGGGAAGGTTGTTGGGCTGGAAGAGATTACAGAGATAAGGATGGGCGAGAGATAGGGAGGGATTTGAAAATAAGGATGAGAAGTTTGAAATCGAGGTGGTGCTTAACCGGAAGCCAATGTAGGTCAGCGAGCACAGGGGTGATGGGTGAGCGGGATGGTGCGAGTTAGGACACGGGCAGCCGAGTTTTGGATCATCTCTAGTTTACATAGGGTAGAATGTGGGAGGTCAGCCAGAAGTGCATTGGAATAGTAAAGTCTAGAGGTAACAAGGCATTGATGAGGGCTTCAGCAGCGGATGAGTTGAGGCAAGGGCAGACAGTTGATATTACGGAGGTGGAAATAGGCGCTCTTAGTTATGCTGCGGATATGTGGTCGAAAGCGCATTTCAAGGTCAAATATGACACCAAGGTTGTGAACAGTCTGGTTCAGCCTCAGACAGAAGTTGGGGAGAGGGATGGAGTCAGTGGCTAGGGAACAGAGTTAGTGGCAGCGTCCAAAAACAATCTTCCCAATATTCAATTAGAGAAAATTTCTGCTCATCCAAACTAAATGTCGGACAAGCAGTCTGGCAATTTAGAGATCGTGGCGGGGTCGAGAGAAGTGGTAGTGAGGTAGAGCTAGGTGTCATCAGTGTACATATGGAAACTGACGCTGTGTTTTCGGATAATATCGCCAAGGGGCAACATGTAGATGAGAAATAGGAGGGGGCCAAGGATAGTTCCTTGAGGGTCACTAGAGGTAACAATACAGAAGTGGGAAGAGAAGCCATTGCAGCTGATTCTCTGATTATGACTACATAGATAAGAATGGAACCAGACAAGTGTAGTCCCACCCAGCTGGACGACAGTGGAGAGGCGATGGAGAAGGATAGAGTGGTCAACCATGTCAAAGGCTGCAGACAAGTCAAGAAGGACGAGGAGGGATAGTTTGCCTTTGTCACAGTCACAAAGGTTATCATTTGTGACTTTGATGAGAGCCATTTCGGTACTGTGGCAAGTGCGGAAACCGGATTAGAGGGATTCAAACATGGAGTTGCAGGAAAAATGGACACAGATTTGGGAGGCAACAACACGTTCAAGGACTTTCAAGAGGAAAGGGAGGTTGGAGATGGTGCGGTAGTTTGCAAAGACGGAAGGGTCGAGGGTTGTTTTTTTGAGGCAGATTTGAGGGAGAGGGGGATAGTACCTGAGGAGAGAGAACCATTAACAATGTCAGCTAACATGGGAGCCAGAAAAGGAAATTGGGTGGCCAGCAGTTTGGTGAGAATAGGGTCAAGGGAGCAGGAGTGGGTCCCATGGACAGGATGAGCTCGCAAAAGTCATGAGGGGAGATTGGCGAGAAACTGGAGAAAGATGTGAGGTCAGGACTAGGGCAGGGGAAATCCTTGGAAGAAGTTTGGCCTGGTGGGCTAGGGGAAGTAAGGGAAAAGGCAGAGGCAGCCGAACGGATGGTCTCAATCTTGTCAGAGGTGAGGGTGTAGACTGTGGGGAGGGGTTTAAAAAGACGGTTAGCAGTGGAGAATAGAAGCCGGGGTTTATTTTTACATTCCAGAATGATTCTGGAATAGTGAGAAGCTGAGAGCAGGACCCGATAATATTTTATGTGGTCAGCCAGATCTGGCGGTGAATGGCTAAACCAGTTGTCAGTCGTTCAAGTCTGCTTCCCATGGACTTAAGGGAACGAAGGTCAGTGCTATACCAAGGGAAATGGCCAGGGTGAGAGAAAGTAATTGTTTTAACAGGGACTAGGGCATCAATGATGGCGGTGAGGGTGTGACTGAGCAGATTGGTAGCTGGACGAAATTGCACCTTATCCAAGACTGGATGTCAGACAAGCAGTCTGAGGAAGAAGACAGGGCAATGGATAGATCCTTGGAGGACTCTGGAAGTAAATGGTATTGGGTAAGGAAGAGATGCCATTGTGCTGGCTACGATCGAATAGATAAGCATGGAACAAAGCAAGGGCAATCTCACTAAGCTGGACAATGGAGGAGAGGGAGATGATGGAGGAGGATGGTGTGGTCCAGCCAAATTATGTGATTTAAAAAAAAAAATCATTCACGGGATCTGGGGGGTCACTATTGCCCATCCCTAATTGCCCTTGAGAAGGTGATGGTGAGCCGCCTTCTTGAATTGTTGCAGTCCATGCGGTGAAGGTACTCCCAAAGTGCTGCTAGGTAGGGAGTGCCAGGATTTTAACCCACCCGGCGATGAAGGAACGGCGATATATTTCGAAATCAGGATGGTATGTGACTTGGAGATGAACTGAGAGATTGATGACGAAACAGGCTGTTCCACCAGATATGCTCATGTCTGCGCCCCTTCACCTTGAAGGAGTGAAGGTGGGGGCCATACCAGGGTTTGTAATGAAACTCTGCAGGTTATATTTAAATTTTAATAATTCAAATGTATACTTGACATTTTAGGGTTGCTCCATTTCTAAACTAAAAGCTGTGTTACAGTATTTAATTGTATATTGAGATTCAAAATCATCCTTACTATGGAAAGGATGCTGACTTTTCACAATATAGTTATTCAAATCCAACAATATACCAAAAGTAAACATTCACCTGTTTCGCCTTGATTGGAACAGCATATATGGGTTCTTTATTCTGTACCGCCCCTTCTTTTTCAAGAACATAGTAATGTGGTTGGTCTGCTTTATCCGATAATTGTTCCATATCTAAGTCGTCGTCGTCTTCTTCTTCTTCTTCACCTTCATGATATTCTTCATCAGAATCGGAAGGTAGCGGTAAGGTGCTCCTTCCACTAATAGCACCTTGCCATACATTCCTTTTCAAAAAGAACAGAAATCATTGATGGAATCAAGTGTTTAAAATGTACTTAACAGAAGTATAGGGAAAATAACATACAAAAACAAATAACATACAATAACACAGTTTGTTATTCACAAGCTTATATCAGTTTCAAGAGTTTTGAATAAAAAAAAGATGTAACAATAATCCAAGCAGGTAGTGTCTTAAACTAGCTCCTCGACGATGCCACATATAAGCTTTTAGGGATTATTTTTGTTTGAGCAATTTTCAAATAAAAAATGCATTGAAAAGAGGATATTGGCAATGGATGGAATACTTTTAACGTAAGGTACGTCCCTATCTATGTAATAGAAAAAATTGTGCAAGTTCTACCCAATTTACTGATAAGGTTCCTCTTAACTAAACAATGAAAATTGATGTGCTCTTTGATCTAATCAATAACCCACAAACGAAATCAAGGAAAGTGTGGTTTGAAATGTGTGATTTTTGAGACTGCAATCTAATTAATTATGGGAAAACATACATTCTACAGTTTTTCATTAAAAAAGAGAGCATTACTTCTCACTTCACTGTATTGATTTCCCTCTCATGGAAAACTGCCATTTTGAATCTCCCCGACCAACCTGTATCAAATGTCAGCAGTATCTGGGTTAAATTCAATAAGCACAATATTCTAGTAGATGAAGGCTTAATGAAGACGCAATGCAGGGAGAGGCGAGGCTGAAGGCTAGGCTAAAAGGTCAAAGTTGGAAGCTTTTTTTTGCTCACTGCAGAATTAGGAGCAAGAATCTGGCAGAAATGTACAAGGCCCATTAAGGAAATAAAAGGCTACACATAGAGCCCAAGTTTACACATGATTTGCGCCTGATTTTTAGGAGCAACTGGTGGAGAACGGACTATCTTAGAAATCACAATTCTCCACATTTTTTTTTCTGCAGTTCTAGTCAGGTAGAACAGTTCCACTTTGGAACAGAACTTTTTCTTCACTGACGCCTGATTTCAAAGTTTCCACAGTGAAAACGTACTCCAAACTAACTTAGAATGGAGCAAGTGAAGATTTTTGTAGAACTGAAAAAACCTGTTCTACACATTAAAAAATCAGGCACAGGTTACAAATTAGGCGTCCAGAACGAGGTGGGGGGGGGGGAGGGGGAAGGGAAGTCATTAAATTCTATAATAAATCCTTATTTATACTTATACAAATATTATACAAATAAATCCAACCTGAATAAACATTTATAAGCAAAGAAAAGATTAAATAAACCATCTTCCTACATGTGTGAAAGTGCTTCAGGCAGGCCTTTCGGGACTGAAGGCTGAACGGGCCGGCCCGAGACTTCGGGCAGGGCCCGTCCCCAGCACCAGATTTACAGGTAGGTCGGGGGGGGGGGGGGGGGGGGAAAGAGAGAGGGGGGGGAGGGGGGGAAAAGAGAGAGAGAGGGGGGGGGGGGGGAAAGAGAGAGAGAGGGAGCGGGGGGGGGGAAGAGAGAGAGAGGGAGGGGGGGGGGGAAGAGAGAGAGAGAGGGAGGGGGGGGGGAAGAGAGAGAGAGGGGGGGGAAGAGAGAGGGAGGGGGGGAAGAGAGAGGGAGGGGGGGGAGAGAGAGGGAGGGGGGGGAAGAGAGAGGGAGGGGGGGAAGAGAGAGGGAGGGGGGGAAGAGAGAGGGAGGGGGGGAAGAGAGAGGGAGGGGGGGAAGAGAGAGGGAGGGGGGGAAGAGAGAGGGAGGGGGGGAAGAGAGAGGGAGGGGGGGAAGAGAGAGGGAGGGGGGGAAGAGAGAGGGAGGGGGGGGAAGAGAGAGGGAGGGGGGGGAAGAGAGAGGGAGGGGGGGGAAGAGAGAGGGAGGGGGGGGAAGAGAGAGGGAGGGGGGGGAAGAGAGAGGGAGGGGGGGGAAGAGAGAGGGAGGGGGGGGAAGAGAGAGGGAGGGGGGGGAAGAGAGAGGGAGGGGGGGGGAAGAAAGAGGGAGGGGGGGAAGAGAGAGGGAGGGGGGGAAGAGAGAGGGAGGGGGGGAAGAGAGAGGGAGGGGGGGAAGAGAGAGGGAGGGGGGGAAGAGAGAGGGAGGGGGGGGGGAAGAGAAAGGGAGGGGGGGAAGAGAAAGGGAGGGGGGGAGAGAGAGGGAGGGGGGGAGAGAGAGGGAGGGGGGGAGAGAGAGGGAGGGGGGGAGAGAGAGGGGTGGGGGGGGAAGAGAGAGGGGGGGGGGAGGGGGGGGGAAGAGAGAGGGGGGGGGAAGAGAGAGGGGGGGGGAAGAGAGAGGGGGGGGGAAGAGAGAGGGGGGGGGAAGAGAGAGGGGGGGGAAGAGAGAGGGGGGGGGAAGAGAGAGGGGGGGGAAGAGAGAGGGGGGGGGAGAGAGAGAGGGGGGGGAGAAAGAGAGAGGGAGGGGGGAGAGAGAGAGGGAGGGGGGAGAGAGAGAGGGAGGGGGGAGAGAGAGAGGGAGGGGAGGGAAAGAGAGAGGGAGGGGGGGGAAAGAGGGAGGGAGGGAGGGGGGAGAGAGGGAGGGAGGGGGGAGGAGAGGGAGGGAGGGGGGGGAGAGAGGGAGGGAGAGGGGAGAGAGAGGGAGGGAGGGGGGAGAGAGAGGGAGGGAGGGGGGAGAGAGAGGGAGGGAGGGGGAGAGAGAGGTGGGAGGGAGGGAGAGAGGTGGGAGGGAGGGAGAGAGAGAGGTGGGAGGGAGGGAGAGAGAGAGGGGGGAGGGAGGAGAGAGAGAGGGGGGGAGGGAGGGAGAGAGAGAGGGGGGAGGGAGGGAGAGAGAGAGAGGGGGAGGGAGGGAGGGAGAGAGAGGAGAGAGGGGGGAGGGAGGGAGGGGAGAGAGAGGAGAGAGGGGGGAGGGAGGGAGGGGAGAGAGAGGAGAGAGGGGGGAGGGAGGGAGGGGAGAGAGAGGAGAGAGGGGAGAGGAGAGAGGGGGGAGGGAGGGAGAGGAGAGATATAGGGAGGGGGAGGTCAGGCCGGGGAGGGGGAGGTCAGGCCGGGGAGGGGGAGGTCAGGCCGGGGAGGGGGAGGTCAGGCCGGGGAGGGGGAGGTCAGGCCGGGGAGGGGGAGGTCAGGCCGGGGAGGGGGAGGTCAGGCCGGGGAGGGGGAGGTCAGGCCGGGGAGGGGGAGGTCAGGCCGGGGAGGGGGAGGTCAGGCCGGGGGAGGGGGAGGTCAGGCCGGGGAGGGGGAGGTCAGGCCGGGGAGGGGGAGGTCAGGCCGGGGAGGGGAGGTCAGGCCGGGGAGGGGGAGGTCAGGCCGGGGAGGGGGAGGTCAGGCCGGGGAGGGGGAGGTCAGGCCGGGGAGGGGGAGGTCAGGCCGGGGAGGGGGAGGTCAGGCCGGGGAGGGGGAGGTCAGGCCGGGGAGGGGGAGGTCAGGCCGGGGAGGGGGAGGTCAGGCCGGGGAGGGGGAGGTCAGGCCGGGGAGGGGGAGGTCAGGCCGGGGAGGGGGAGGTCAGGCCGGGGAGGGGGAGGTCAGGCCGGGGAGGGGGAGGTCAGGCCGGGGAGGGGGAGGTCAGGCCGGGGAGGGGGAGGTCAGGCCGGGGAGGGGGAGGTCAGGCCGGGGAGGGGGAGGTCAGGCCGGGGAGGGGGAGGTCAGGCCGGGGAGGGGGAGGTCAGGCCGGGGAGGGGGAGGTCAGGCCGGGGAGGGGGAGGTCAGGCCGGGGAGGGGGAGGTCAGGCCGGGGAGGGGGAGGTCAGGCCGGGGAGGGGGAGGTCAGGCCGGGGAGGGGGAGGTCAGGCCGGGGAGGGGGAGGTCAGGCCGGGGAGGGGGAGGTCAGGCCGGGGAGGGGGAGGTCAGGCCGGGGAGGGGGAGGTCAGGCCGGGGAGGGGGAGGTCAGGCCGGGGAGGGGGAGGTCAGGCCGGGGAGGGGGAGGTCAGGCCGGGGAGGGGGAGGTCAGGCCGGGGAGGGGGAGGTCAGGCCGGGGAGGGGGAGGTCAGGCCGGGGAGGGGGAGGTCAGGCCGGGGAGGGGGAGGTCAGGCCGGGGAGGGGGAGGTCAGGCCGGGGAGGGGGAGGTCAGGCCGGGGAGGGGGAGGTCAGGCCGGGGAGGGGGAGGTCAGGCCGGGGAGGGGGAGGTCAGGCCGGGGGAGGGGGAGGTCAGGCCGGGGAGGGGGAGGTCAGGCCGGGGAGGGGGAGGTCAGGCCGGGGAGGGGGAGGTCAGGCCGGGGAGGGGGAGGTCAGGCCGGGGAGGGGGAGGTCAGGCCGGGGAGGGGGAGGTCAGGCCGGGGAGGGGGAGGTCAGGCCGGGGAGGGGGAGGTCAGGCCGGGGAGGGGGAGGTCAGGCCGGGGAGGGGGAGGTCAGGCCGGGGAGGGGGAGGTCAGGCCGGGGAGGGGGAGGTCAGGCCGGGGAGGGGGAGGTCAGGCCGGGGAGGGGGAGGTCAGGCCGGGGAGGGGGAGGTCAGGCCGGGGAGGGGGAGGTCAGGCCGGGGAGGGGGAGGTCAGGCCGGGGAGGGGGAGGTCAGGCCGGGGAGGGGGAGGTCAGGCCGGGGAGGGGGAGGTCAGGCCGGGGAGGGGGAGGTCAGGCCGGGGAGGGGGAGGTCAGGCCGGGGAGGGGGAGGTCAGGCCGGGGAGGGGGAGGTCAGGTCGGATCCAGTCGGGGGGGAGGGGAGTGAGAGCAGGAGCAGGAGCGCGGGTCAGGACCAGTCGGGGGGGGGGGGGGAGTGAGCAGGAGCGCGGGTCGGGTCCAGTCGGGGGGGCGGGAGCAGGAGTGCGGGTCGGGTCCAGTCGGGGCTGGGGGGCAGGGGGGGGCGGTGGAGCGGGAGCAGGAGCGCGGGTCGGGTCCAGTCGGGGAGGGGGGGAGCGGGAGCAGGAGCGCGGGTCGGGTCGGGTCCAGTCGGGGGGGGCGGGGGCGGGGGAGCGGGAGCAGGAGCGCGGGTCGGGTCGGGTCGGGTCGGGGGTGGTCGGGTCCAGTCGAGGGGAGGGGGGGGGTGTCGGGTCCGGAGGCGGGGGGGGGGGCGGGGCATGTGTCGCGCCTGGTCGGGGGTGGGGGCGGGGGGAGCAGGAGCTGGCCGTGGGAGGAGCCTTATTCACGCAGCCCCAGTGAGGCCATTCGGCCAGGGCTCGGGGCTGCGTGCTTCTGGCGCCTGGAGCTACTGCACTTGCGTGCCCACTGTAGCGCGCATGTGCAGAGGTCCCAGCACTGTTTTCAGCGCAGGGACCTGGCTCCGCCTCCCCCACAGCTCGTGCTGGCTGCGCCGAGGGCCAGAGGACCTGCAGGTAGATGGAGAATACGGAGGATTTTTTTAGGCGCACTTTGTGGCGCAAAAAACGGGCGTCCAGGTCAGGACTGCGCCGTTCTAGGCGCGTGTGGAAACTTGGGCCCATAGAGAGGGAATATCAGGAATTACTGAAGGGCTGTTTGGAAATTACTTCCATGTGAAAAGTTTTTTGATTACTTAAAAAGGTAATGAAAAATTAATTTCACAAACAAAATAATTAAAATGGCGAAAGACCAGAAAGGCAAAGAAGAGGAGAAACAGACTTACTGCAGACTTCTTGGGATAATTTTAATCTAACCTGCATGGCAGAAAACTGACAGGATCAGATTGGGTGTCTGTTTTACACAAGTGGGTTAGGATTAAATAACCCACAAATACTTGTACATAGATAACAAACATCAAAAAAGGATCAGGAAGCAACTCAAAGTCTTGACATAACAATATTCATATCATGAGACAAATGGAGGATGACAACGATTCGAGCCTTCAGTATAAGATCACTTCAAGGAATCCAAGGGGCTCGGTACAACCAAATCATTAGATTTAAAACAGCTATTTCAGTGTTGAACAAAACATTTTCAAATACAGTTGGTTACACAAGTTTCTACAAATGGAATGGTTCTTGATATACTGTCTAATGTTTACAAAATAAAAGACAATAGTTATTTTATAAACATGGCAGCCTTTTAATAAACTTTTCCTAAATGACCAATAATGTGCAGCATTTCACTGGTATGGTTCATATTGCTGAGAGTTATAGTCTTGATCCCTTACATTTGAATTATTTCACCATACTCCACAGGAGACAATGCCACCCCAAAAGATTACACAAAACTGGAATATGACCCAAGACACCAATGAGCTATGAGCCTCAAAGGGTTGCACTAAAATTCCAGCTTAAGGAACAAAGCCTCAACCCACCCCTTACAAAGCCTTCAGTGCAGGGCAAGAGGATGGCCGGGGCCAAAGACTCTAACCATCAGAGTTCCTGCATGCCTTCCCACTCAGTCAGTGAATGGAGGACCCGTGCCTGGTCAGGTCAAGCCAGAATTATGACCTGGATCCCTTAAAAAAGGACCTCGAATTTCTTTTTCAACATTTTTTTACATGCAGCCAAAAGGGGCAATTGCGAGCAGCTCTCTGATGTTTCCGGAGAAGGATCGAGCATGCCTTATCCACCCCAATAAAGCCACTCTTCCACCAGACTTTCTGGCCTCCTTGGTAAGACGGCACACTATATGCACAAGTGGCATGGGTGCTCACGACTGCAAAGCAAGTACTTCCCCTTGACCCCACAAACTTTGGCAGAGTCACCAAGGGAGGTCCTGGTCATGCACCTCTCCACACTTTGCAAGGTCGTGCCCATTTTGGAACAAAGAGCTTCCAAGTATCGAGCAATTGATAAAGCAGGAAAAACAGTTCCGTTTCGAGTGTATTTGTGCACATATAATGAGAACTAGCAACCATTGTGAGCCATGATACAAAATAGTGGATTTGTGCTTCCACACTTGGGAATGGATTAAAATGGGAATAGTCGATCATTGGACAGATTAATTTTAACCTGAAAAGACAAAAGAGAATAAAGAAATAGAGGAAATTTTGAATCTGTAATTAATGATGCCCATTAAACAAATCTGCTTTTTCGCCTCTTTTTAAAAAAAAATACAATAATGTTGAATTCTTTTTTTAAATGCACACATCGGCATTTGTAACAACTGTATTTAACAGACCATTCTATTAAGATGATATGAATTAGCTATACAATACCTTAATCCCAGGTTAGCAGCAATGGCATAAGGTTCAAGAATGCTTCCATGTTCTGAACGTGTGCCATCACTTTCAGAATAGGACCTTTGACGAGGCTGTGCCAAATGCGGTTGAGGAATGGCAACTGTACGACCAGTCAAACATGAGGTTAAAATCACTGCTGCAAGTGCTGACCTGAGATAGTAAATAAATTCAATTTGCAACAGAAACAAATAATATTGAACAGTGTAATATGCATCAGAAAGGATAATTGTAAGATTTTATATGAGATTAGGTACATAATTTCAATAACTTTTTTTTGCTCTATAAGCACATACATTTTAAAAACTAAAATCTTGCAAATGTATTTTATTCTTACATTTCCACCATTCAAAGAAGTATTTCTAACTATGCAACAGAGCAGGTGACAGTGACAATTACAATTCTGTTTCCACCCACCCCTCCCCGTCCTTCAAAACACTCTTCAACAGCTAGTTCTTAGTGAGAATCCAATATGTAACTAGCACTCAATTCAGAGTCTGTGGTTCTCATATTGGGACTGTTCAGCCACCTAAGAACTCATTTTAAGAGTGGAACCAAGTCTTCCTCGATTCCGTGAGACCGCCTATGATGATGATGAGGAGATTCAGAATTCACTGTGAAACTCGACTGCCAATCATCTATCGCACTATTAGAATTCCCCTCTCCTTTGTAGACTTCCCATACCTTACATTTATTAAAAAGCTAAACTACCCAGGAATTGGTAATAATCATTTTTTTCAAATAATCAAAACAATATTTATATAAATTTTCAAGCAAAACTTAATTGCAGATAAATTAACATCTATGTATTAACTAGGATACAAATCAAATATGGTACAACTAATGAAAGCCAAATATATCACCAAAGTCAAAGTACATCTAAAAATGTGTTGTTTTGAAAGTGATCAAATAATTAACTCAAACTAAGATGAAACTATACAAGTCAATTATATAAATTTTTCTAGCACAAGCATACAAAAATATGAATAGAAATGGATATACAGTATAATGTACCTTGGTCTCTCTGGAGAAGGGTTGGGGCTACGAGGGGGAGGAGTGCGTGGAACTGCAGCTCTAGGAGCTATGGTGGCAGCAGGAACCAAGCCATGAGCTATGTGTTTCTAGACAAATGGTCAAAAAATAGTCAAAACATCAAAAATAATACAAGGAAACTATTCAAAACTAATTCAGGTTACAGTAATGGATCATGGTATGAGAAAAAGTTTTGTTCTTAAATTGAAATGAAGTTCAAATGGATTTCAGTTTTGCAAAATCAGTTTAAATGTGTCCCATTATATAAAACTGTTTTTTTTTACATTCAGCTTCCAGTGAAATTGACATAAATTTCTCCATTATGCAATATCAGACCCATGTAAATCTGAAATGTTAAAAATGTTAATTAAAATGATTTAAGATTTTCTGCTGTAGCTGTTAAATCCAGTACTTAAACCTTAAATACAAGCACGTTACAACATGACAATTCATAGTATCAGCATATAACATTAAATTATGCTAAAACAGGAATATCACATAATAATTTAATAGCAAATGGTGGGCATTTTTCTCCTTTTTCATGCAGTTAATATCAAAGGCATGTGTGCCTTTTTAAGGAGACCAGGAGAACTATTGTAAATGTAACTGCATTACTATATTCAAATTGCAAAACTTATTCTCAGGAAATAGTTTTGAGCTGTGGGCAACACATTAATAAAGAAAAAGCAACAATCTGTAGATGCTGGAAATCTGAAACAGAAACAGAAAATGCTGGAAACACATAGCAAGTCAGGCGGCATCTGTGGAGAGAACACAGGAACTGATACATCAGGTGTGGACCTTGAGTCAAAACACTTTTACCCACCGATATATCAGCTCCTCTGCTCTCTCCAGTAATACATTAATGTTGCTTATTAAAATTCACCGAGTTAATAATGCTTTGTAATAACTAGATAAATCTGTAGCGATCGCGATGAGAGAAAAGATTTGATTTTTTTTAAATCACTGACTATAAATCAAAGATACATAATTGCATTGTACTTTGTAACACCTGATTTAACTCCATGTAACAGCAGAGGGCACTAATAAGCTTGCACGTCTTATACCAGCAAATAGTCCAGCTGTACAGAAAACTACTTACTCAAAATGATTCTTACATGCAATAACCAAATTGTCATATTTTTACCAAGCAAGTACCAGACCCTATTTTCCAGCAGCTCTTAAGAATAGATACAGTTTCAAACACTGATGAATGTGTCATTGCTGCACCAAGTCATGCACTGTCAAACAAAAACATCTGATCTCAGTAAAACATTCAGTAAAAGCGTACATATTCAAGTCATGGAAAATAACAAACAAATCAGACAACTGAATGGACACTATGGGCTTATATTTCCTATGCAATTATTAACAATAATTAACAATTATTTTGATAATGGTACTGGTTGGAATCTCAACTAAGAATCATCAAAAGGAGGTCACGCTGCATTAAATTAGTAACCAACTTTCTATTTCTCTTTTGATGGCCATTAAGAACCATTTCTAAACAAACTGACTTGCGTCAAATTGGTCAATTACAGGTATTGTACCTGTAAAATACATACAGTCCAGAGAATTTTGGTTACTATTCAAATCAAAAAATACAAAACTTAAATAGAAGTTTGTACAGAAATATTTTTATTTACATATCTTTGTTGCAAAAATTGTCTCTAATGACCATAGTAAACATTGTGAATGCCCATGAAATTTCTTCTTGCTCATTGTTTAAGTTCTACTTCCTCAAAATTAATAGTGTATGTTTTACTCCATTTCAATTGGTTATTTTCTACTTTTGTTCTTCACCAGCCATATGACACAAAATTTGTCACCTCTATGAAAAAAGTACCCACTGCAGCAAATAACAGCCCAATCACTTTACAATAAAAATAAATCTTCCAAGATACAGCCAACATGATAGTTTCACGCTTACAATGTACCATTAAAAATAAACTGTCATATAATTAACAAGAAAAACTTCAATAATTCACAAATAGCATCACAATTTTACCCATAAACATACCCATTCCACTTTCTAATCATTTCAAAGACTCTTCTTCACTCCTACCCCATCAAAGTAAGCAACCTGCACCCAAAGTACACCTGGCCCATCAATATCCCAGGGTGCAGCCACATTCTAAGGCTGAACATTAAGAATTCATGTGCAGAGCACAAAGGCATGAGCATGCTCATGACTGTATCACTCCTGCCTTCCAGTGCCTGCTCCTTTGGCTCTCTACTTAGCATTACCTACAGCCACTTCCCTCCTCACCTTCTCCTGCGGCTCTGATCCAATTCAGAGAAATTGTTGGAAGATAATGCCAATCGCTGCAGGAGAAGGGACAAATGGCAGAGATCACCTGAATGTTTGAATGAAGAAAGCTCTTTGAAGTTAAATACAGATGAAGGAGGCCATTTGGCTCATTTATCTTCCATATAAAGCAACAACTCCCCATCACAGTATTTAACGATTTTGAATGACACCAGACTTTTTGCCTACCAGCATCTAGGAACAGGGACCAAGTTTCGGCCTGAGTTGCTCCTGTTTTTTTGGAGCAACTGGTTTAGAATGGAGTATCTTAGAAATTGCAATTCTCGGCAATTAGTTTGCTCCAGTTCTAGTCAGTTAGAACAGTTTCAGTTTGGAACAGATTTTTTTTTTCCAAAAGGGGGCATGTCCGGCCACTTACGTCTGTTTTCAAAGTTTAGACAGTGAAAACTTACTCCAAACTAACTTCGAATGGAGTAAGTGTAGATTTTTGTACGCTCAGAAAAACCTTGCCTACACTTAGAAAATCAGGCGTAGGTTACAAATCAAGCGTAGGGAATGGGGGAGGGGGGGGGGTTTAAAGGGAAGTTTACAAACATTAAACACTTCAGTTTTACAAATAAAGAGCCATCATCAATAATAAATGATAAATATATCAATAAATCAACCAATAAATCAATCAAAAAAAATTAATAAAAATAATTTTTAAAAATAAATAAATAAATAAATTTCTACCCACTGACTGCAGCACCGGGAGCCCGCCAACAGGGTGCTGGGACGGGGTCCCCCCCAGTATGTGTGTCTCTCTGTCAGTGTCTCTCTCTCTCTCTCCGTCAGTGTCTATGTGTTTCTGACAGCGAGGGGGGGGAGGGGTGGCGAGATGGAGGGGTGGCGAGGTGGAGAGGGAGAGGGAGGGATGGAGAGGGAGAGGGAGGGATGGAGAGGGAGAGGGAGAGGGAGAGGGAGAGGGAGAGGGAGAGGGAGAGGGAGAGGGAGAGGGAGAGGGAGAGGGAGAGGGAGAGGGAGAGGGAGAGGGAGAGGGAGGGATGGAGAGGGAGAGGGAGAGGAAGGGGTGGAGAGGGAGAGGGAGGTGTGGAGAGGGAGAGGGAGAGGGAGGGAGGGGGAGAGGGAAAGGAGAGGGAGAGAGGAAAAGGAGAGGGAGCTGGAGGGGGGGGGCCGGGGAGTTGGAGCAGGAGCTTGGAGGGTGGGAGGAGGAGAGGAGAGCGGAGCGGGAGCTGTGGGGGGGGGGGGGGTCAGAGCGGGAGCTGGAGAGGGGGGGGGTTGAGAGAGCCAGCTGGAGCCAGAGCAGGAGCTGGACCAGGGAGGTGCAGCCTCATTCTCGCAGCCCCAGTGAGGCCATTCGGCCAGGGCTAGGGGCTGCGTGCTTCAGGCCCCTCCCACACAGTTTCGGCCACCTGGAGCTACTGCACATGCGCGCCCACGGTAGCGCGCCCGTGCAGTGGTCCCGGCACTGATTTCAGCGCAGGGACCTGGCTCCGCCCCTCACAGCTCGTGCTGCGCTGCGCCAAGCTGCAAAGGACCTGCAGGGAGCCGGAGAATGTGCAGGTATTTTTTTGACGCACTTTCGGGCACGAAAAACGGCCGTCCAGCGGCCCAAATCTTGGGCCCATAGTGTGTTTGAAGGCGTGCTTTCTAACATCAGCTTTTAAATTGCCTTTTACCACTGTGCACCCATGTCTTTTTGTCTTGCAGTCATGGTTTAACTTGAAATATTGTTCAGGATCAACTTTTTCAATCCACTTAGTATCTTCTGTATTTCAATAAGATCTCATTTAATTCACCTCCCTTAAGGTTGAACAGTCCAAGTGTTTCTAAGCTTTCCCCATAACTCAGCCTACTGACGAAGGATCAGCCTCATGGACCGTCTCTGCACTGCTTCCAAGGATTGAATGTTTCCTATGTTACTCAGTGAGCAGAATTGATTGCAGAGCACTATACATCTTCAACATGACTGTCTCAACATTGTACTCCACTGATTTGGGAATATAGCTTATTCCTGTCTGTTGTTAATTGGTGTTCTGCAATATCTGGACATATCAGTATTAACTCTACGAAAACTCCCTCATCTCTTTCAACCTCTTCCCTAGTAAATGAATGTCTCCTTAATATTTTACAATGTACAAAACCTTGCACTTATCTGAACTGAATTTCATCTGGCACAGTTCTGCCCAATTGCAAATATTATCTTGGTCTTTTTGTAATTCCTTAGCTGCTGCACTAAACTCTCTTGTCCCCTCCTCCCCAATGGCCCAAATAACTACTTCAGTGTTTGTCCTAAATTTGCCCACCACAAAGTTAAACATGTGCCTTCTTAATCTGCAGCATTGGACTATCTGAAAATTTTGTTTTAGGTCCCCTCGGGGAGAGCTCCTTTTGAAAAAAATAGGCACTAGAAAAGCTGGTCATTCTAAAATGCACGACAGATATTCTGTAAAACAAAGGGTTAATCCTTGAATTCTGCAAAATTTGAATACTCTGCAAAACAAAACTAAAAGCACAAACACAACCTGGTGTTATCAGAAGATCAATGAGATGGATCCTTCTTAGCTGGGTTTGAACAAGATCTCTCAACTATTTAGAGCAGTGATTGGAGTAATATTAAATAGGTCTTGCAAGAAAATAATCTTGAAGGGAAATGGTTTCACAACCCAAGTGTCCTGGTCATGAATTAAGCACTAGCAATAAGTGTAGAACCAAATCTTTGGTAAACTAATTGACATCCAGCACTAATAGCGTCACAACTGTGAATTAATCCTCTTAATTTAGCAAAGATAAATCTCGTAAATGCGCTTGGATTAGCTGAATTTAAGGTATAAAAGCCATGCTTGTCCCCACCCAATCCGAGGCAGGACAGAAATGACAAGAAGATTCTTTTTAAAGGATCTTGTTAGGAAGCTCTCTCGAAATAATAGATAGCTAAAAAGTTGTAAAGAACTTTCGAAACAGTTCTGCAAAAGGCAGAGATTGTTAAGAGTTTAATCAAATATAAAGTTTGTAAATATCACAATTATTGGTTAATAGCTTAAGTCTCCAAACCCAGAGAAAATTTTAAGTAGCACTGTACGGTATAGTGATATAATATACATGCAAATTAGTCAAGTTAGGACAAGACAACAACGAGCAAAGAAAGAAGACAACTACCAAGGAGGTGGCAACGACCGGTGACGATGATTCACCAAGAACATCTCCAAATAAGAAGCTGGGCATCCCAGAGGAAAGCAATGCTACAGCAGCCAGTCTACTAAAAGAAAGAGTTCATATATATTATGTAACTATTTCAGAGGAATAGCTGAATACTGAAATCCGTCAGCAACATGTTAAATACAAAGTGCACACTTAACCATATTGCAAATTCGGACATAGAATACGGCTCTTCAATTATGTCAGTAAGCACAATCTAATTGCACAATCTAATTTAACGCTGAGATATTGTGGTACACTTAAAGACCACATACCTATTGTAGGCCTCAATGCTTCAACTATGATTATAATAGTTCTGGTAATAGTTCTAGTTATAATTGGTTTGGGTTTGTGGAACAGTTAATACAATTTGGACTGGGTATGTAAAATAATGATTCAAAGGCGAGTCAGTTTGGCATTTTATAAACCGAAGTCATGACTGGTAAATGTCAGAACTAATTCTCTTTAGTGAAATTGTAGGAAAAGGGAAAAGATTCACCAAACATCTTTGATTAATATTCTGGACATATTTTATGGATTTACAATTCATTAATCTTGCACTTACCTAGTTGTTCCTCATAACTCATCTTTCTAACCCCTAATACAGGGATTTTACCAAGTGCAGAGAAAATATAACAACTTTCATTTCCAAAGCAATCATTACGCTCAGAGAAACATCTGTGTGTTTATAGGGTGGTGGCGAGCAGGGGTAAAAGGAGAAGGGAAGAAAGTCAGGAGAAGACAAAAAGCATGGTCAAAGATGAGGATCTTAAGAATGTTTTTGAAAGCAGGGAGAGAAGTGGTAAAGTAGAGATGCTGAGGTTGGAAGTTTCAGAGGGTGGAAGCAACGTGACTGAAGACACAGCCACCACTGGTGAAGCGGGGAACAAGAAGTGGGTTGGTGTTGAAAAACCAGAGAAATAAACAGAGAAAGAGAGAAAGGGAGGCACAAAAGCACAGAAAGAATAACAAATAAAAAAACAACATGTATAACAGTAACACAATACAAGAGAGTAACAGAAACAGAAATAGGGTAAGGGAGACAGTGAAAGTAACAGACACAGTAAAAGAATAACATTGAGAAAAGCCAACAGCAAAATAAAATAGAAAAAAAGAGAAAGTACCACAAATGTGGGGAGACCACAGAGCATTTCTGCCACAGCCACCAAATTTCTTAACAGTACTGTGTATAATGGGCACCTCCAAAATGGGCCCACATGCTGCATTGATAATGAAGTCTGCCCCAACCCTCAAATATTCACTGTCTAAAAAGCCCAAAGTGCCCCACAGGCAGTATCAACAGAGCCAGCCTGATCTGAGCCTCAAGTTCACCATGCCTGCATTGATAGATAAACAATCAGTTAGTTCTCAAGCTCTTTAAGAACATGACTGTCTGATTTTTCATGCAAAATGCATCCACTATTACTCACATTATGAATGTTGTGCACATCATCCGTTTAACCTCTAATCTTGTCATTCCCATATTCACTATTTCAGTGATGAATTTAAACCTAAAATTCCCAACTTTTAGAACTCCAACTCTAAGGTAATTCTCTCGTTCCATTCTTGCTGACTAGTTCATGAATCTAGCAACATTTTAAATTGGAACACTTTAAACTGTTCAACCACACACCGTATAAATGACTCAACAGTAACTCTCAGCATCAAATTCTCACTCTGTCCCAACTCCATCCACTTTAGAGCCAATTAGTCCTCTTGCTGTGTCACTCAGTTGAACTCCCATTGCGCATGTACAATATCATAATCATGCAAGAATTATGCATCAAATTCCTATAACCCCGTAGAATACATTTGTTTAAACATTCACATTGAGCTGTGATGTCCCACAACTGCCCCCCACCTGAGATGTTTACGCTCTTCTAATTCTGCCCTCTTGAACATCCCTGCTTCCGTTGGTGGCAGTGCCTTCTGTTGCCTAGGCCCCAAGCTCTGGAATTCCCTGCATAAACCTCTCCGCTGCTCTTTCCTCCTTCAAGACGCTTCTTAAAACCTACCTCTTTGACCAATCTTTTGGTCACCTGCCCTCGTTTCTCCTTATGTGGCTCGGTGTCAAATATTTTGCCTCATAACACTCTTGTGAAGTGCCTTGGGACGTTTCACTACGTCAAAGACGCTATATAAATACAAGTTATCGATTGTTGCCTCGAATCTTCTTATCTTGTTATGAAGATTCATAAGTGAGAGAAATTATTATTGAATAAAAAAAACTACAGCATCCAATCATTTTACTTTGCAGCGTGGCTGTGCTTGGGTTAGAAACAGCTGTTGTCAAGCGACGTGCCCATGGCTTAAAGCTCAGTGAGGAGGAGAAATATAATCTCACTTACAAACGGCGTTTTATCCTTTCTTCTAAATCTGAATGGCATTTTGATTTGCAGTTGAAAATCAGGCTGCCCTGTTGTAATCCACTGGTGACACTTAGCACTGATACATTTACTGCGAGATGATCGCCAACAAACTTCCACACCAAAATGTCGCACTCACACTTCCCAGGGACGCTTTGCGTCCACGCCTACCTCTAAATAAAACCTCATTCCATTGGGTCAGAAGCGACAATCCATCCAATCGCAGCTGGCCTTGATTATCTTAGCAACAAGGCCAGTTTGAAATCTAGGCACCTCTCTGTGATTGGTCGACTCATTTGGTTGGATTCCTCTCCTGTCACTCATTTCCCAGTGTTGCATCTTCTCTCGGAACCAGTGTTGTGACTGGGAGCTTAGACGATACGATATATGTTAACTTATTTACAGGATGACCACTGGTCTGATACTTTCAAGGACATGATTGAGGCATTAGCAAATGGTTTGAAGAAATTAGATTAGAAAGGCTAGGATAGGCTATGAAGAAAGACTGGCAGGTAATAAAAAGGGAATGATCTCACAGTGGTGAAGGAATTGCAGAAATACTTCACCAGAATTTTCACAGCAACTATCATCACCAAGATCCCCTACTTCCACCTCTGTAATATCACCTATCTCCTCCCCTGCCTCATTTCATCTGCTGCTGAAACACTCATTCGTGCTTTCATTACCTTCAGACCCCACTATTCCAATGCCTCCCAACTTCCACCCACCATAATCTTAAATTAATCCAAAATGCTAGTGCCTGCATCTGTTATGTATGCAATAAAGGTACAAACTGAGTACGGTTTAACTGAACAAGGTACGACCTTGTTGTTGCTTTATTACGGCCAAAAGTGCCTGACTCACAAAATGGCTGGCCTTTTATACCAGAGCAGCACCATGTGCGTGCTGCTCAGTGGCCTCCAACAATGACACCATCTGGTAGCTACAAACAGCATGTACATATATGACAATACCCTCCTCTGAGATCTTATCACAGTCTTTCACAGGTTGAGACGGTCCGGGTTGACAAATCTTCTGGAATTTTTTGAGGATGCAACTAGTAGAGTGGACAAGGCAGAACCAGTGGATGTGGTGTATTTGGACTTTCAAAAGGCTTTTGACAAGGTCCCACACAAGAGATCGGTGTGCAAAATCAAAGCACATGGTATTGGGGGTAATATACTGACGTGGATAGAGAACTGGTTGGCAGACAGGATGCAGAGAGTTGGGATAAATGGGTCCTTTTCAAAATGGCAGGCAGTGACTAGTGGAGTGCCGCAGGGCTCAGTGCTGGGATCCCCCTAGCTCTTTACAATATAATCAATGATTTAAAGGAAGGAATTGAGTGTAATATCTCCAAGTTTGCAGATGACACTAAACTGGGTGGCGGTGTCAGCTGTGAGGGGGACGCTAAGAGGCTGCAGGGTGACTTGGACAGATTAGGTGAGTGGGCAAATGCATGACAGATGCAGTATAATGTGGATAAATGTGAGATTATCCACTTTGGGGGCAAAAACGCAAAGACAGAATATTATCTGAATGGCGGCAGTTTAGGAAAAGGGGAGGTGCAATGAGACCTGGGTGTCATGGTACATCAGTCATTGAAAGTTGGCATGCAGGTACAGCAGGCGGTGAAGAAGGCAAATGGTATGTTGGCCTTCAGAGCTAGGGGATTTGAGTATAGGAGCAAGGAGGTCTTACTGCAGTTGCACAGGGTCTTGGTGAGGCCTCACCTGGAATATTGTGTTCAGTTTTGGTCACCTAATCTGAGGAAGGACGTTCTTGCTATTGAGGGAGTGCAGCGAAGGTTCACCAGACTGATTCCCGGGATGGCTGGACTGACATATGAGGAGAGACTGAATCAACTGGGCCTTTATATATTGGAGTTTAGAAGGATGAGAGGGGATCTCAAGGAAACATATATGATTCTGACGGGACGGGACAGGTAAGATGCGGATAGAATGTTCCCGATGTTGGGGAAGTCCAGAACTAGGGGACACAGTCTTAGGATAAGGGGTAGGCCATTTAGGACTGAGATGAGGAGAAACTTCTTCACTCAGAGAGTTGCTAACCTGTGGAATTCCCTGCCGCAGAGAGTTGTTGATCACAGTTCATTGGATATATTCAAGAGGGAGTTAGATATGGCCCTTACGGCTAAGGGGATCAAGGGGTATGGAGAGAAAGCAGGAAAGGGGTACTGAGGGAATGATCAGCCATGATCTTATTGAATGGTGGTGCAGGCTTGAAGGGCCAAATGGCCTACTCCTGAACCTATTTTCTATGTTTTTATGTTTCTATGACCGTCTCAGTTCGATTCTAGCCTTGGGTGAATGTGCGGAGTCTGTTGTGACTGGTGGCTGGATGGCTGACTTGTTTGGGGTAGCAGTGACCATGTCAGGAATTGCAAGTCCATTTTTATTGAACAAGTCCGTGATGGGAATTCCAGGTTCTCTGATGACCCTCGAGTCCACTGAAGGTGCTGGTAGATTGATTGTTCGTCGACGGTTTCTTCGTCCGACTGCTCTGGCTCATCTGTGTGCCTCAGCTTTGTTGGATCCATATGTTTCCCGCAAGTTTGCCCATTCTTGAGCTTAATAACAAATACTCTGTTGCTCTCCTTAGCCATGACCGTACCAGCGATCCATTTGGGACCCTGACCATAATTCAACACATATACAGGATCATTAACAGAAATCTCGCGTGACACAGTTGCGCGATCGTGGTACCCTTTTTGACTCTGTCTTCTGCATTCAACATGATTACTTAAATCCGGGTGTACAAGAGATAACTTGGTCTTAAGACTTCTTTTCATCATGAGTTCAGCAGGCAAGACCCCTGTGAGTGTGTGGGGTCTTGTCCTGTAACTCAGCAGTATACAAGACAAACGGGTCTGCAGTGACCCTTGGGTTACTCTTCTCATGCTTTGCTTGATAATTTGTACTGCATGTTCTGCTTGCCAGTTGGACACAGGCTTGAATGGTGCTGACCTTACATGTTTTATGCCGCTAAGTTTTACAAACTCCTGACTGGTGAAGTACGACCCATTGTCGCTCACCACTATGTCAGGCAGGCCATGTGTCGCGAATATGACATTGAGATTCACTATGGTTGTCGTGGACGTACTGGATGACATGATTATGCATTCTATCCACTTCGAATAAGTATCCACCACCACTAAAAACATCTTGCCCAGGAATGGACCTGCAAAATCTACATGGATCCTGGACTAAGGTTTGGATGGCCACGACCACAGACTCAGTGGCGATTCCGCTGGTACTTTGCTGAGCTGCATGCAGGTGTTGCACTGATGCACGCATGCTTCCAGCTCAGAATCAATTCCTGGCCACCATACATGGGACCTGGTGATGGCCTTCATCATCACTATACCAGGATGTGTGCTGTGTAACTCACGCAAAAACTTCTCTCTCCCTTTCTTAGGTATTACAATACGATTGCCGCACAATATGTAATCTGCTTGAATAGACAGTTCGTCCTTGTGATGAATATATGGTTTGGCCTCCTCGCACATTTACTTAGGTATGGCAGACCAATCCCCTTTGAAGATGGAACCCTTTACCACCGATAATATCGGATCCTGGCTGGTCCAGCTCTTAACTTGTTGAGCTGTGATAGGGGTAACTTCACTCTCAAAAGCATCCATGATTAACATTAAATCTGCCAGTTGTGGCATTTCCACCTCCGGTGTAGGCAAAGGCAACCAGCTCAAAGCATCAGCACAATTCTCTTTGCCAAGTCTGTGGCGAATGACATAATCATAGACAGATAATGCCAGCGCCCACCTTTGGATGCAGGATGAAGTGTTGGTACTGATACCTTTGCTCTCGGAAAACAACAAAATGAGCGGCTTGTGATCGGTCTCCAATTCAAACCTCAGACCGAACAGGTATTGATGCATCTTATTAACACCGTACACACATGCTAAAGCTTCTTTTTCTACCATGCAGTAGGCTCTTTCTGCTTTTGACAAACTTTTGGATGCATACACGACAGGTTGAAGTTGTAACACGCAACCAATTCCATATGACAGGCCAAAACTAAACGTTTACATGGGTCATAATGTACCAGCAGCTTGTTCGAGCAAAGCAGATTGGTGGCTTTCTCGAAAGCTCTTTCTTGCAATGCGCCCCACACCCAGTTGTTGCCTTTTCTCAATAGCATGTGCAGTGGTTCAAGTAAGGTGCTCAATTTAGGTAGGAAGTTATCAAAGTAGTTGAGTAGACCCAGGAACGAACGCAGCTCCATCACGTTCTGTGGCTTGGGTGCATTCTTGATGGCTTTGGTTTTCACGTCAGTAGGTCTGATGCCATCAGTGACAATTTTCCTCCCGAGGAATTCGACCTATGGTGCCATGAGGACGCACTTCGAGCATTTAAGTCCGAGTCCCACTCTATCCAAACATAGTAGAACCTCTTCCAGGTTGTTCAGATGTTCCCTGGAGTCACGACCGATGATCAGGATGTCATCTTGGAACACGACGGTTCTGGGAACGGACTTCAGTAGACTTTCCATAATCCTCTGGAATATTGCTGCAGACGAGCGAATTCCAAACGGGCACCTGTGATAAATAAACAGTCCTTTGTGTGTGTTAATGCACGTAAGTCTCTTCGACATCTTGACCAACTCCTACGTCATATAGGCCAACGTCAAGTCCAGTTTTGTGAACGACTTCCCTCTGGTTAACATCGCAAACAAGTCATCAGCCTTCGGTAACGGGTACTGATCTTGTTTCAAAACCCTGTTGATCGTAGCCTTGTAGTCTCCACAGATTCTGACTGTGCCATCACTTTTCAGCACAGGAACAATGGGGCTGGCCCATTCATTAAATTCGACCGGTGATATGATCCCTTCACGGTGGATTCTGTCCAGTTCAATTTGAACCTTCTCCCTCATCATATACAGCACTGCCCGAGCTTTATGATGGACTGGTCTTGCATCTGAGTCCACGTGGATTTGCACCTTGGCTCTCGTGAAGTTGTCGATACCTGGTTCAAACAACGAGGGGAACTTGCTCAATACTTGGGCACATGTATCTTCTTCCGACAACAACGCCTTTATGTCGTTCCAGTCACATCTGATTTTCTCCGCGCAGCGTTGGGCCATTGCCTGGAACAATCCACAGCGGTAACTCGTGAACCACACCATTATATGACACGTTAATTTGTGCACTGCCAATTACCTTTATCAGTTCTTTGGTCTACGTGCACAGCTTGGCGTTAACAGGGCTCAGCCTGGGCCTCACAGTCTTAGTATCCCACAGCTTATTAAATGCCCTCTCGTTCATGATCGATTGACTCGCTCCTGTGTCCAGTTCCATCGATATCGGTATCCTGTTAAATTTCACGTTAATCAAAATTGGTTTATTCTTGGTTATGAAAGAGTACAGTCCATACACTTTCTCCTCTGGCATCTCGGATTGCGTATCCAGATGCCAGAGGAGCTGGTGCCGATGATTTCCCCCACAACGCCAACACGGAGAAGTCGGATACATTCCTGCTGGCGGACTTTGGGCAGCCACAGGTTTCACGAACGCAGCTGGGTAGACCCTGCCATGTGCTGCTCTGCCGAACGCCGAATCAATCGCATTTACAGTACTTGCCAATGTTCGGTTCTTCACCGATATTTGCTTTAAACTCCTGTCCGTCGTCATACATGATTGAACGATCTGGATGGCCCTTTTTAAATCCAACTCCTCCACCGCCAGAAGTTTGCACAGGATCACCTCGTGGTTGATACCGATAACAAAGAAGTCCTGCAACATGTCTGCCAACACCGTCCCGAGCTTGCACAGTCCCGCTAGATGTCTCAGGTCGGCAATGAATTCCGCCACGCTCTGGCCCTCTGATCGAACGTGTGTATAACACCTGTATCTCAAGATGATGATGCCGTCGTCTGGCTTGAGGTGCTCCCGTACCAATGTACACAACTCCTCGTATGTTTTCTCTGTTGGATCACTAGGCATGAGTAGATTCTTTGTCAGACCGTAGATCTTTGAACCGCACACAGTGAGGAACACGGCCCGGCGTCGATCTGCAATATCGACCCCCTTCATTTTGTTGGCCACGAAGTACTGGTTCAAACGGCTCACAAAGTCTGCCCAATCTTCTCCCTCCATGAATCGCTCTAAAAATCTAATCGTGCTCATTTTGCAAACAAAAGTTCTTGTATTCTCATCGCCAAATGTTATGTATGCAGTAAAGATACAAACTGAGTACTGTTTAACTAAGCAAGGTACAACCTTGGCTCTGCTTTATTACGGCCCAAAGAGCCTGACTCACAAAATGGCTGGCCTTTTATACCAGAGCAGCACCATGTGCATACTGCTCAGTGGCCTCCAACAATGACACCATCTGGTGGCTACAAACGGCATGTACATACATGACAGCATCCTAACTCGCACCAAGTCCTGTTCACCCATCACCTACATTGATTCTCTGTTCCTGAAGGCCTCCATTTTAAAATTCTCATCCTCGTGTTCAAATCTATCCATGGCTTTGCCCCTCCCATTCTCTGTAACCTGGTTCAGTCATATAATCTTCCCAAAAACCCTGTGTTCCTCCAAATCTGGCCTCTTGCCGATCCCCTACTTCCTTCACCCCACCATTGGCGCCGTGCCTACAGCTGACTAGACCCTAAGCTCTAGAATTGTCTCCCTACACCTTACTGCCTCTCCACCATCCCTCCTTGACAGAATTTGTGTCCTATGTCTCTTTATTTGGCTCAATGTAAATTTTTGTCTGGTTATGCTCATGTGCAGTTCCTTAGGATGTTTACTATGTTAAAGGTGCTATAAAAATGCAAGTTGTTGGTTTTGTGTGGTAGTGAAAATGAAAGGGTACAAGAGAAGGGTGTGGAGCAATTAGATAGCAGCGTTCCCTCTCAGCTGTGTGGTCGTGCGGCCAAGCAGTTCTCATAGTCCCGCATAGCCCGGGACCGACCTTTTCAATGTTAAATTGCGCAAAACTGTGAATGGGCCCCTTAAAGGGGCTGCACATCCACAAAAAAAATTAGGGGGAATATTGTAAGTATAGAGAAGGAAATAGTACTGAATATGGTCCAATGAGATCTGGCGATGATTTGCTAAACCAACTGGATACAGATGCCGTACATGCTAGAATGTTTAGGAAAGTTAGGGAGGAAATACCAGAGGCTAGGGTCGCAATCTTTAAGATATTCTTGATTTTGGGAGTTATGTCAGATGACTGGAGGGTTGCCAATGTAACATCTCGATTTAAGAATGAAAAAAGGGTTAAGTCAAGGAACAGATGGGAGGCCAGCCAGCAGAGCTTTGGAATAGTCAAGTCTAGAGGTAACAAAGGCATGGATGTGGATTTGAGCAGCAGATGAGCTGAAGCAGGGGCAGAGTCAGGCTATGTTTCGACGGTGGAAATAGATGGCCTTGTTGATGGAGCAGATATGTGGTTGGACGTTCATCTTGGGGTCAAATACACCAAGGTTACAAATGCTCTGGTTCAGCTTCAGACAGTTGCCAAGGAGAGGGATGGAGTCGGTGACCTGGAAAACGGAGTTTGTGGCAGGAACCGAAGACATAAGAACATAAGAAATAGGAGCAGGAGTAGGTCATTTGAACCCTCGAGCCTGCTCCACCATTCAATAAGATCATGGCTGATCTGACCTTGGCTTCAACTCCACTTCCCTGCCTGCTCCCCATAACCCTTGACTCCCTTGTTTTGCTTCAGTCTTCCCAATATTTTGTTGGAGAAAATTTCTGCTCATCCAGTACTGGATGTCAAACAAGCAGTGTGACAAATCAGAGATAGTGGAGGGTGAGAGAGAGCGAGAGAGAGAGAGAGCTGGTGGTGAGGTAGAGCATATATTTGGAACCTGATATTGTGTTTTCAGATGATGTCGCCGAGGGGTGACATGTAGATAAGAAATAGGAGGGGACCAAGGATAGATTCTTGGGGGACACCAGAAGTAACGGGTGAGGGAAGAGAAGCCATTACAGGTGATTCTCTGGCTATGACTAGAGAGATAAGAATGGAACCAGGCGAGTGCAGTCCCACGCAGCTGGATGACAGCGGAGAGGCATTGGAGGAGGATGATGTGGTCGACCGTGTCAAAGATTGCAGACAAGTTGAGAAGGATAAGGAGGGATAGTTTACCTTTGTCACAGTTACATAGGATGTCATTTGTGACTTAGATAGGGCCATTTCAGTACTGTGGCAAGGGAGAAAATCTGATTGGAGTGATTCAAACATGGAGGTGCAGGAAAGATGGGCACGGATTTGGGAGGTGACAACATAGTCAAGCACTTTGGAAATGAAATGGAGATTAGAGAGGGGGCATTGTTTGCAAGGACCTACAAGTCAAGAATGGGTTTTGTGAGCAGAGGGTGATGACGGCAGGTTTGAAGGGGAGTCGGGCAGTACCTGAGGAGAGGGAACCATTAACAATATCAGCTAACATCGGGGCCAGGAAAGGAAGTTGGGTGGTCAGCAGTTTGGTGAGAATAGTGTTGAGGGAGCAGAAATTGGGTCTCATGGACAGGATGAGCTCAGAGAGGGCATGAGGGAAGATAGGTGGGAAACTAGAGAAAGATGTGAGTTCAGGGCTAGGGCAGTGGGACCTTGGAGGAAGTTTGCTCTGGTAAGTTATGGAAAGGGAGGGAAGCAGCAGAGGTAGCTGAATGGATGGTCTCAATCTTAGTGACAAAGAAGTTCATCAGCTCCTCGCACTTGTTGTTGGAGGTGAGGATGGAGAATGCATGGGAGAGGTGTTTAGGAAGACGGTTTTCAGCAGAGTAAAGAAGTCAGAGGTTATCCTTGCATTCCAGAATGATCCTGGAATAGTGCTAAACCAGTTGCCCACCATAAACATTCAAGTCTGCGTCCCTTAGTCTTAAGGAAGCGGAGATGAGGGCCGCACCAGGGGGAAAGGCCAGGGTTAAAGAGTAGTGGTTTTAATGGGGTCAAGTGTATCAAAGGCGGAGGTGTGAGTGTGATTGAGCAGGTCGGTAGCTGCAGAAATATCATGTTGAATGGAGGGCCAAACACAGTTGAGAATTTGAAAGTACAGTTGTAAGTGACTTTGGGGAGAGTTATTTCCAGGGGCGGACGTGGAAGGGACTGGGGTTGGGAGTGGGAAAGAGGTTATGTGTGGAGAGTGATACAAGGCAGAGATCAGAGATGGCCTTATCTGAGATTGACATGATGAGAGTAGAGAAACCATGTGTAATGGCAAAGACAAGGGGGTGATCGTGAATATGGGTAGGAGAGTTTAAATGGTGGGCGAGATTAAGAAAGCAAAGTAGCGCCGTGAACTCAGAAGAGAGAGAGCAGGATGAGTTGAGATGGAGGTTGAAATCTCAGAGGATGAGATGTCACTCAGTGCAGAGGCTGAGGGCGGAAAGCAATGAAGATATCTTGGCGGGAAACTTGGCATGGTACTTGGGTGGGTAGTAGAAAACGAGGATTTTTAATGAGAGGGGATGAGGAATGTGAGAATCTCAAAGGAGGAGAAGGTGCCAGAGGAATAGGTTGACAGACCAAGGTGTGGTTTTGGTGATAAAAGCATGATCACTACCATATTGAGGTGGAAGCTATACACAGGGAGAGGCTCGATCACCCGTCAGCCAGGTTTTCATTAAGGCCATGATGTCAGTGCAATCATCCACAATAAGCTCATAGATGACAGCACAAACACTTGTTGGGGGTAATATATTAGCATGGATAGATGATTGGCTAACTAACAGAAAACAGAGAGTCGGGATAAATGGTTCATTCTCTGGTTGGCAACCAGTAACTAGTGGGGTGCCGCAGGGATCAGTATTGGGACCCCAACTATTTACAATCTACAACATGAAACCACACGAGGCACATTCCGGGGACAAGGCTACTCTGTGACCTTAGCTCTTTATTACAGGACTCTAGAAGTGATGACCCTGCGTGGGACCTCCCTTTATATACCTGTGTGATCAGGTAAGGAGTGTCTCCCACAAGTTCTCCCCCTGTGGTCAAGCTGTGCATCTAAGTTGAGTGTATACAGTAATACAGTGATGTTACATTGTAGTTACAAACACGACATCACCTCCCCCCCCCCCCCCCAAAGTCTTACTGGGATCATAGGTTCAGTCTTTCAGGTGGTCTACTCTCCCTCGTGGAGCGCTGCAGTTGGGGCTTTGGTTGTTGGATGCTGATGTGAGTGTCTGTCACCTGTGGTGATTCCGGCCTGTCCAGGCTGACCTCAGGGACTGTGCATTCTACTGATTGCTCTTGTTGCACGTTCGCTGGTGGTAGTGTAAGCTCCATCTCATGGTCTTCTTCAGGGTCCTCCGTGTCCATGCTGAACCTTTTTTTTTTAACTTGGTCCAGATGCTTACGGCATATCTGGCCATTGTTGAGTTTTACCACGATGATCCTATTCCCCTCTTTGCCAATTACAGTACCCTCAAGCCATTTGGGCCCCATGGCGTGATTGAGGATGAATACAGGATCATTTATTTCTATACATCTCCCCTTTGAATTACGGTCATGGTACTCATTTTGTGACTTGCACTTGCCCTCAACTATGTTGGTCAGGACTGGGTGGATGAGGGACAACCAAGTTTTGAGTGTCCATTTCATGAGTAGCTCTGCGGGCGGGAACCCCGTGAGCAAATGCGGGCAGGATCTACAGGCCAGCAGGAGGCGCGATAGGCAGCATTGTAGGGAGGGTCCTTGAATCCTGAGCATACCTTGCTTAATGATTTGGACTGCCCGTTCCGCCTGGCTATTGGAGGCCGGCTTGAATGGCGCAGTCCTGACATGGTTGATGCCATTGCCCGACATAAACTCCCAGAATTCATAGCTCGTGAAACACGGACCATTGTCACTAACCAGGATGTCTGGCAAGCCATGGGTTGCAAAGATCGCACGTCGGCTTTCCACAGTGGTCGATGACTTGCATGAATTCAGGATGATGCACTCGATCCATTTCGAGTACGCATCTACTACAATGAGGAACATCTTCCCATGAACGGGCCCGAGTAGTCAACGTGAATGCGTGACCATGGCTTGGTGGGCCAGGGCCACGGGCTGAGCGGGGTCTCCCTGGGGGCATTACCCAGCTGGGCACAGGTCGTGCACGTGCGAACACAGTGTTCCAGGTCTGAATCAATTCCAAGCCACCAAACGTGTGACCGGGCAATGGCCTTCATCATCACAATGCTTGGGTGCTCGCTGTGGAGTTCCCTGATGAATGCCTCCCTGCCCTTCTGGGGCATGACTACCCGGCTGCCCCATAGTAGGCAGTCGGCTTGGATGGAGAGCTCAGTCACCCACCTGTGGAACAGTCTGACCTCCTCAGGCCATGCTCCCATTCATGACACATTTCTTAATCAAGGATAGGAGGGGATCTCTGTTGGTCCAGATTTTGATCTGGCGGGCTGTGATGGGGAGCCTGCACTGTCAAAGGCATCGACAGCCATGACCATCTCAACGCTTTGCTCAGCTGTCCCCTCGGTGGTGGCCAGTGGAGCTTGCTAAGTGCGTCAGCGCCGTTTTCAGTGCCGGGCCGGTGCCGGATGGAGTAGTCATAAGCAGGTAGCGTGAGGGCCGACCTGATGCATTGGCATTGTATGCGAGCTGATGCATTGGCATTGACAGCCTTGCTGTCTGACAACAGGGATGTGAGTGGCTTGTGGTCCGTCTCTAATTCGAACTTCCTACCGAAGAGGTACTGATGCATTTTTTTTACACCATAGACACATGCAAGTGCTTCCTTCTCGACCATGCCATATCCCCGTTCTGCTTGAGACAGCGACCTGGAGGCATAAGCCACAGGTTGTAGCAGACCCTCAGTATTACCCTGCTGCAACACGCACCCAACCCCATAGGATGATGCATCACAAGTCAGAACTAAACGTTTACAGGGGTCGTACAGGGTCAACAACTTGTTTGAACAAAGTAGGTTTCGCGCCCGACCAAAAGCCCGTTCCTGACAGTCCCCCCAAAACCAATTGCAACCCTTACGCAGGAGCATGTGTAGCGGCTCCAACAACGTGCTCAAGTTCGGCAGAAATTTCCCAAAATAGTTCAACAGTCCCAGGAATTAACGCAGCTCCGATGTGTTGTAGGGCCTGGGTGCTCGTCGAATCGCTTCTATTTTGGATTCGGTGGGCCGAATCCCATCTGCAGCAACCCTCTTCCTGCCTAGAATCTTAACCTCAGGAGCTAAAAACACACATGTAGACTTCTTGAGTCACAGGCATACCTGGTCCAATCGGCGTAGCATCTCCTCCAGGTTGTGGAGGTGTTCCGCGGTATCTCGACCCGTGATGAGGATGTCGTCCTGGAATACGATCGTTCCCGGAATGGATTTAAGCAGGCTTTCCACGTTATGTTGAAAAATCGTGGCCGCTGATCGAATGCCAAACGGGCACCTGTTATAAGCAAATAGTCCCTTGTGTGTGGTAATGGTGGTCAGTAGTTTGGATTCGTCGGCCAGTTCCTGGGTCATATAGGCTGAAGTGAGGTCCAACTTGGTGAACAGCTTGCCGCCTGCCAGCATGGCGAAAAGGTCCTCCGCTCTTGGGAGCGGGTATTGGTCTTGTCGGGACACCCGATTGATGGTGGCCTTGTAGTCGCCACAGATCCTGAAAGAGCCATCCGCTTTTAGGACGGGAACGATGGGGTTCGCCCAGCCGCTGAATTCAACAGGCGAGATTATGCCATCTCGCAACAGCCGGTCCAATTCGCTCTCGATTTTTTGCCGCATCACATACGGCACCGCTCTGGCTTTGTGGCGCACTGGCCTGGCGTCCGGGGTGCCTTTGAAAGTCCCAATGCCTGGTTGAAATAGTGACTCGAATTGTTGAAGGACTTGTGAGCACAAACTTCGCTCCACCGAGGACATTGCGTGAACACCCCCCCATTTCCAGTTCATCTCGGCTAACCAGCTCCTCCCCAACAGAGTGGGACCATTGCTCAGGACAATCCAGAGTGGCAGCCGGTTCACGAGCCCATTGTGTGTGACAGCCATCATTGCACCACCTAGCACCGGAATGATTTCCTTGGTGTAAGTCCGTAATTGTGTCTCAATACGTGCTAATTTGGGTCTCCTGGCTTTGGGTGGCCAGAGCTTCTCGAATTGCTGAACGCCCACGAGTGACTGGCTGGCCCCAGTGTCCAGCTCCATGCATACTGGGATGCCGTTCAACAAAACCCTCATCATCATTGGTGGTGTTTTGGTGTATGAACTGTGAATATTCGCCGCATGGACCCACTGAACCTTGGCGTCCATCGATTTGCCCCAAAGGTCATCCTGCCTCGCAGAACCCTCTTCTGGTCCCTCTGTCTCATATATCAGTCTGGTTGCAGGTTTTCTACACATTCGAGCTAAATGGCCCCTGAGACTGCATTTTCTGCAGACAAAATGTTGGAATCTGCAAGATCTGGCTGAGTGTTTTCCCCCACAACTCTAGCATGAGTTAAAGTTTCCATTGTTGGGGACAAAGGGACTATGGCCAGGAATTCCGCGCTGACTGTCCCTTTGACTGCTCTTAAGTACCCTATTAGTGGGTGTCAATGGCCCCATCCCGGGCCGCATTGTCCACTGTGATGGCGTGAACGTCCGTTCAGCCTGCCATTGTCTCTGTTGAGATCCTGCTCTGGGATCTATTGCTGCCTGGGGAGTGTCGGACTGCCCCTGCCTGCCTGTGTGGCTCTGAGTAGCATTTATGATGTTGACTCCCTAATCCATCGCCGCGTTAGAGGCAGAATTGCACGCGTAAATCATTTATGTCTCTTCCTCCCCCACCATGAAAGTTTGAGCTAACAACGCTGCCACTTCCAAGGTCAAGTCCTTGGTCTCAATTAACTCGCGAAAAATTCCCGCATGACCGATACCCTCGATGAAGAAGTCCTTAGCATCTCCCTCCTGCAGGCGTCTGTGAACTTAGAGGCTGGCCAAACGCCGGAGGTCCGCACAAAGTCCGGTATGCTCTGTCCTTCACGACGTCGGTGGTTGTAGAATCTGTGTCGAGCCATGTATATGCTGCTCGCCGATTTGAGGTGCTCCCCGATTAATTTGCTAAGCTCTTCAAAGGTTTTGTCCGACGGCTTTTCGGATGCAAGTAAGTCCTTCATGAGCGCATAACTCTTTGGCCCACAGCTGGTCAGGAGATGAGCCCTTCGCTTGTTGGCCGCTGCATCCCCTCGCCAGTCTTTAGTTACAAAGCTTTGCTGAAGCCTCTCGACAAAAACGTCCCAGTCTTCCCCAACACAGTACCGTTCCTCTGTGCTACTGTTGGCCATTCTCATGGGTCGTGAATTCCCGTTTCTCGTCACCAATGTAAAGTCCTTACTCTACAGCATGAAACCACACGAGGCACATTCCAGGGACAAGGCCACTCTGTGACCTTAGTTCTTTATTACAGGACTCCAGAAGTGATGACCTTGCGTGGGACCTCCCTTTATCTACCTGTGTGATCAGGTAAGGAGTGTCTCCCACAAGTTCACCCCCTGTGGTCAAGGTGTGCATCTAAGTTGAGTGTATACAGTAATACAGTGGTGTTACATTGTAGTTACAAACATGATAGGTAGGTTATGGAAAGGGAGGGAAGCAGCAGAGGCAGCTGAATGGATGGTCTCAATCTTAGTGACAAAGAAGTTCATCAGCTCCTCGCACTTGTTGTTGGAGGTGAGGGTGGAGAATGCACGGGAGAGGTGTTTAGGAAGACGGTTTTTCGTAGAGTAAAGAAGTCAGAGGTTATCTTTGCATTCCAGAATGATCCTGGATGATCCTGGAGTAATGCGAAGTTTTTCCGGAGGAGAGCAGGACCCGATAATGCTTTATGTTATCCAGCGAGATCTGGCAAAGAATGGCTAAACCAGTTGCCCGCCATAAACATTCAAGTCTGCGTCCCTTAGTCTTAAGGGAGCGGAGATGAGGGCCGCACCAGGGGGAAAGGCCAGGGTTAAAGAGAGTATTGGTTTTAATGGGGTCAAGTGTATCAAAGGGGGAGGTGTGAGTGTGATTGAGCAGGTCGGTAGCTGCAGAAATATCATGTTGAATGGAGGGCCAAACACAGTTTGGAATTTGAAAGTACAGTTGTAAGTGATTTTGGGGAGAGTTATTTCCAGGGGAGGACGTGGAAGGAACTGGGAGTGGGAAAGGCATTGTGGGCAGAGAGTGATACAAGGCAGAGATCAGAGATAGCCTTATCTGAGATTGACATGATGAGAGTAGAGAGACCATGTGTAATAGCAAGGACAAGAGGGTGATCGTGAATATGGGTAGGGGAGTTTAAGTGGTGGGTGAGATTAAGAAAGAAAAGTAACGCCATGAACTCAGAAGAGAGAGAGCAGGATGAGTTGAGATGGAGGTTGAAATCTCAGAGGATGAGATGTCATTCAGTGCAGAGGCTGAGGGCGGAAAGCAGTGAAGATATCTTGGGCAGGAAACTTGGCATGGTACTTGGGTGGGTTGGAGAAAACGAGGATTTTAAATGAGAGGGGATGAGGAATGTGAGAATCTCAAAGGAGGAGAAGGTGCCAGAGGAGTAGGTTGACAGACCAAGGTGTGGTTTTGGTGATAAAAGCATGATCACTACCATATTGAGGTGGAAGCTATACACAGGGAGAGGCTTGATCACCCGTCAGCGAGGTTTTCATTAAGGCCATGATGTTGGTGCAATCATCCACAATAAGCTCATAGATGACAAGAGCCTTGTTCACAAGTGCACAAACACTTGTTGGGGGTAATATATTAGCATGGATAGAGGATTGGCTAACTAACAGAGAACGGAGAGTCGGGATAAATGATTCATTCTCTGGTTGGCAACCAGTAACTAGTGGGGTGCCGCAGGGATCAGTGTTGGAACCCCAACTATTTACAATCTCTATTAATGACTTGGAAGAAGGGACTGAGTGTAACGTAGCCAAGTTTGCTGATAACACAAAGATGGGAGGAGAAGCAATGTGTGAGGAGGACACAAAAAATCTGCAAAAGGACATAGACAGGATAATTGAGTGGGCAAAAATTTGGCAGATGGAGTATAATGTTGGAAAGTGTGAGGTCATGCACTTTGGCAGAAAAAATCAAACAGCAACTTATTATTTAAATGGAGAAAGATTGCAAAGTGCCGCAGTACAGCGGGACCTGGGGGTACTTGTGCATGAAATGCAAAAGGATAGTGTGCAGGTACAGCAAGTGATCAGGAAGGCCAATGGTATTTTGGCCTTTATTGTAAAGGGGATGGAGTATAAAAGCAGGGAAGTCTTGCTACAGCTATATAAGGTATTGGTGAAGCCACACCTGGAATACTGCGTGCAGTTTTGGTTTCCATATTTATGAAAGGATATACTTGCTTTGGAGACAGTTCAGAGAAGGTTCACTAGGTTGATTCCGGAGATGAGGGGGTTGACTTATGAGGAAAGGTTGAGTAAGTTGGGCCTCTACTCATTGGAATTCAGAAGAGTGAGCGGTGATCTTATCGAAACGATTACGAGGGGGCTTGACAAGGTGGATGCAGAGAGGATGTTTCCACTGATGGGGAGATTAGGAACTAGAGGGCTGATCTTAGAATAAGGGGTCGCCCATTTAAAACAGAGGTGAGGAGAAATTTCTTCTCTCAAAGGGTTGTAAATCTGTGGAATTCGCTGCCTCAGAGAGCTGTGAAAGGTGGAACATTGAATAAGCTTAAGATAGAAAGAGACAGTTTCTTAAACGATAAGGGGATAAGGGGTTATGGGGAGCGGGCGGGGAAGTAGAGCTGAGTCCATGATCAGATCAGCCATGATCTTATTGAATGGCGGAGCAGGCTCGAGGGGCCATATGGTCTACTCCTGTTCCTATTTCTTAAGTTCTTATGTTCATTCTGGAGGGAGATGCGGAGAGGGGCAGTGATAGCTGATCTGCTGGCAGATCTTGGAGGGCTGAATGTGACGGGAATGAGATTGGCAAGTTTAGCCCCCAGTGGGCATACTGGGTAGAAAGGTCAGCAAGAGAGTAGGATGGGGCAGTAGCCATTGCTGTTCGGAAGGAGGCAGTGTCGTATGCCTGAATGGGCTCTTCGGAGGATGTCAAGAGAGGCACAGAGGGCAGTTTTAGGCTTATTTAAGAGAGCATCAAGTCTGGGATGGCGGCAGGAGAGTAGGAAGGTCAAAGAGTACTGAAGGGTTGGGATAGGGATTTAGGAGGGCAGAGTACCCGAGAACGGAGAAATGAAAGAATCTATGATGACAGGAGAGAGGGGTCTAGGATGGATAAAGAAAAAATAAGAAAACAAATGGGGAAATAGAAGTGATGGGCTTTGGTCTGGAACGGCAACCAAAATGTGCACGCAAATGGACACGGAAACTCAAGTTATATAGGCATGGTTGCATCACAAGATTAGAAAAAAGAAACTTAAGAAATAGGAACTGAAGTAGGCCATTTAGCCCTGGAGCCTGCTCCTCCACTCAGCAAGATCATGGCTGATCCTCCACCTCAACTCCACCTTCCTGCACTATCCCCATATCCCTTAATTCCTTCAGTTCCCAAAAATGTATCTGTCATGTATGTAACTTTCATGTAACAACACTGCAATACTGTATATACGTAAGAAATGCACACCTTGACCACAGGGGGTGAACTTGTGGGAGACACTCCTCACCTGGTCATCCAGGTATATAAAGGGAGGTCCCACGCAGGGTCATCACTTCTTGGTCCTGTGAATAAAGGTTCAGGTCATGGAGTGACCTTGTCCATAGAATGTGCGTCGTGTGGATTTGTGGCATTGTGTAAGGACTTTATATTGGCGACGAGAAACGGGAATCAACGACCCACGAGAATGGCCAACGGCAGCACAGATGAACGGTACTGTGTTGGTGAGGACTGGGATGATTTCATTGAGAGGCTCCAGTAGAGTTTTGTCATGAAGGACTGGCTGGGAGACGCAGCAGCCGACAAGCGAAGGGCTCATCTGCTGACCAGCTGTGGACCTAAGACTTACGCGCTCATGAAAGACTTGCTAGCACCCGAGAAGCTGGCGGACAAAGCCTTTGAAGAGCTCAGCAAACTAATCGGTGAGCACCTCAAACCGGCAAGCAGCGTACAACACATGGCCCGACACAGATTCTATACCCACCGACATCGGGAAGGACAGAGCATACCGGATTTCGTTGCAGACCTCTGGTGCTTGGCCAGCCTCTGTAAGTTCACAGGCGCCTGCAGGGGGGAGATGCTAAGGGATTTGTTTATTGAGGGCATCGGTCATGCTAGGATTTTCAGAAAGCTAATTGAGACCAAGGACTTGACCTTGGAAGCGGCGGCATTGATGGCTCAGACTTTTATAGCGGGGGAGGAGGAAACCAAGATAACATACGCGCACAATCCTGCCTCCAACGTGGCGATGGATCAGGGAGTCAATATCATAAACGAGCCCCGCAGGCAGGCAAGGGCAGTTCGACACACCCCAGGCAGCAATAGACCCAAGAGTAAGTCTCCAACAGAGACAATGGTAGGCTGAACGGACATTTACACCCCCCCCAGTGGACAATGCAGCCCGGGATGGGACCATTGACACCCACTAACAGGGTGCTCAAGAGCAATCAAAGGGACAATCAGCGAGAAATGCCTTGTAACAGCTCTTTTGTTCACAACAATGGGAATCTCAGTTCATGCTGGAGGTGTGGGGGCAGACATGCTGCCAGGATTTGCAGGTTTCAACAGTTCGTATGCAGAAATTGTAACCTCAGTGGCCATTTAGCCAGAATGTGCAGAAAGCATGTAACCAGGCTAATATATGAGGCGGATGAACCAGATGAGGGGTCTGCGAGGCAGGATGACGCTTGGGGCAAATCAATGGACGCTGAAATTCAGCGGGTTCATGAGGCAAACATTCACAGCTCATATACCAAAACGCCACCCATGATGATGAAAGTCCTATTAAATGGCATCCCTGTACGCATGGAGCTGGACACGGGGGCCAGCCTAGAGCCGCAGGTCGAGGTCATGAATGCCTGGCTCACCAACATGGCCTTCTGCAGTGTGACTGTGGTATCCGCCGACATTAGCTTATGAAGAAGGCCCTCATGGACGATTCCAATGACAAAAATGTCACGCAGCGCTTCGGTGAGGTGGTTGCTGAAATCACACGGTGCCGCCAGCCTCTTGAAGTCTGCAGCGTATTTCGCGATTTTCTGGCCTTCGGGCTGTCGATGGGTGTAGAACTGGTGTCTGGCTGTGAGAATGCGCTCCTTGTGCTTGAGTTGCTCATGGATCAGTGTTACGAACTCCTCGTACGTCTTGGTCATTGTCTTCGCTGGTGCCAGCAAGTCCCTGACGAGGCCATAGACTGTGGGCCCACAACTGGTTAGCAGGATAGCTCTGCACTTGTCAGCCAGTGTGGCCGGGTTGTCTCCTGCCAGGTCGTTTGCTGCGAAGAAATGGTCGAGCCTCTCCACAAAGGCGAACTGCTGCAACGTACCAAGGGTAGCCATTCTCGCGTGAAAGTCCGTAATCTCGTCGCTAATTGTTATGTCGTAGGATGCTCTGATAATTACTCCACGAGGCAATGTGTTGTACTCGAACTGTAGTGACCTTAGTCCTTTATTGATAACTTCAGAGTGAGAATCACACCTGGTGGCCTGTGCCTTTTATACTAGGCCAGGCACACCTGTACAGGTAACCAACAAATCTCCCACTGCTGTACCCTCTGGTGGCACACCTTGTGATAGTACAACAGTCGCCATGTAGGATACATAACAGTGACCCCCTGTTCTGATCCCTCCAGCCAGGGGAAACATTTTCTCAGCATTAACCCGGTCAAGCTCCTTAAGAATTTTAGAAGTTTCACTTGGATCACCTCTCATTCTTCTAAACTCTCAGGAATATAGGCCTAGTCTACTCAATCTCTCCTCATAGGGCAATCCTCTCATCCCAGGAACCAGTCTAGTGAACCTTTGTTGCACTCCCTCTTAGGCAAGTATGTCTTTCCTTAGGTAAGGAGACTAGAACTGAACACAGTACTCCAGGTGTGGCCTCACCAATGCCCTGTATAATTGTAGTAAGACTTCTTTACTCTTGTACTCTAATCCCTTTGTAACAATAGCTAACATACCATTGGCTTTCCTAGTTGCTTGTTGTACCTGCATGTTACTTTTCTGTGATTCATGTACAAGGACACCCAAGTCCCTCTGAATGAAAATATTTCCCAGTCTCTCACCATTTAAAGAATATTCTGTATTTTTGTTTTTTTCGACCAAAGTGGATAACTTCACACTTCCCCACATTATATTCCATTTGCCATGTTCTTGCCTCTTTGTGTCCTCCTCTCAGCTTATTTTCTCACCAAATTTTGTATCATCAGCAAACTTGGATACGTTACACCCCATCCCTTCATCTCAGTCCCTTCATCTAAGTCATTAATATAGATTGTAAATAGCTGAGGCCCAAGCACTGATCCTTGTCATCATCATCATCATCATAGGCAGTCCCTCGTAATCAAGGAAGACTTGCTTCCATTCCTGAAGCAAGTTCTTTGGTGGCTGAACAGTCCAATATGAGAGCCACAGACTCTGTCACAGGTGGGACAGATAGTCATTGATGGAAGGGGTGGGTTTTGCAGCACGTTCTTTTCACTGCCTGCGCTTGATTTCTGCATTGTGGTGCCCTGCTAGTTACAGCCTGCCAACCTGAAAAAATCTTGTTTATTCCTACTCTGTTTTCTGTCCATTAACCAATCCTGAATCCATGCTAATATATTACCCCTAATCCCATGAGTTCTAATTTTGTATAATAACATCTTGTGTGGCATTTTAATGCTTTTTAAATGCTTTTTAAAAAGCCAACACACTAATCCACTGGCTCCCCTTATCCATCCTAATAGTTACATCTTCAATTAACTCGAAGCAGATTTGTCAAACACGATTTCCCCTTCATAAAACTATGTTGACTCTGCCTAATAATTTTATAAGTGCCCTGTTACTACGTCCCTAATAATAGATTCTAGCATTTTGCCTACTGCTGATGTCAGGCTAACTGACCTATAGTTTCCTGTTTTTTTCCTCTTCCTCCTTTCTTAAATAGTGGAGTTATGTTTACTACCTTCCAATCCTTGGGGACTGTTCTAGAATCTAGGGAATTCTGGAAGATTAATTCCACTATCTCTGCAGCAACCTCTTTTAAAACCCTAGGATGCATGTTATCATGTCCAGGGGATTTGTTGCTACTTAATCCCATTAATTTGCCTATCACTATGTCTTCACTTATATTGATTTCTTTAAGTTCCTCATTCTCTCTAGACTCTTGGTTCCCCATTATTTCCAGAATGTTTTTGTGCCTTCTAACGTGAATACAGATACAAAGTATTTGTTTACTGTCTCTGCCGTTTCCTTATTGCCCATTATAATTTCTCCTGTCTCTGCCTCTAATTGGCCCACGTTTACTTTCACTAATCTCTATCTATTTCCATACCTATAGAAACGTTTACAATCTGTTTTTATGTCTCTTGCTAATTTACTCTCGTATTCTTTTTTCTCTCTCCTTAGGATAGATATGTCCTGGTAATAAATGGGGAATGGAGAGGAGCCAATTGGAGAGAGTCTAGAGATAAAGTCAGAGGTCCTGTGGTGGAATAAAGTTGACGTATGTAAGGTGGAGTCAGTTTGGAGGATCAACAAACTGATGTCCAAGTTTGGAGACAGGTGTGATGGGTGAGTAAGCCCAGAAGCTATTTGAAGGGTAAAAGACTTGCATTTATATAGCGCCTTTCATGACCACCGGACGTCTCAAAGCAATTTACAGCCAATTAAGTACTTCTTTTTTGGAGTGTAGTCACTGTTGTAATGGGAGACGTGGCAGCCAATTTGCGCACAGCAAGCTCCCACAAACAGCAATGTGATAATGACCAGATAATCTGTTTTGTTATGTTGATTGAGGGATAAATATTGGCCGAGGGCACTGGGGATAACTTCACTGCTCTTCTTCAAAATAGTGCTGCGGGATCTTTTACGTCCACCTGAGAGGGCAGACAGGGCTTCGGTTTGACATCTCATCCAAAGACAGCACCTCTGAGAGTGCAGCGCTCCCTCAGCACTGCACTGTAGTGTCAGTTTAACTTTATGTGCTCAAGTCCCTGGAGTTGGATAGAGTATCAGAAAACCTATTGCTGTAGGTATTTCTGAAGGAATGAGCCAGGAAGTGTACAGAATCAATCAAGGGACAGAAAAACCGTGGCAAAGTTGGAAGTCACCATAAGATCCAGGGGCAGCAGAGAAATGGACTACAGCCCAGGAGAGTGAATTTCTGGCCAGGAACCAACCGTAGTTGTATATGAAAAACCTCTAGGGCCAGTTGAACAGTTATAAGTTCAACAGGTAACAGCAGTGGTGGGGAATGAGCTGTCAGCTAGCCCACGTTACCTTAAAGGTTAATCAACTGAATAGCAGATCAGAGACACATCAGCTGAATCTTACAGTATAGTCCAGTGGAGAAGCATAGTCTTAACGTCCAGGAAGATCCTTCATGCACAGCCGGTGTTTCAGAGACACGGCACTCTGCCCCCGAGTTGGCTGTGGTGCAGACGAGACAGTCATCCATCTCCTTTGGGATTGCCCCTATGCAGGGCAGGTCTGGATGGAGATGCAGTGGTTGCTGTCGAGGTTCATCCGAAGCAGCTCCGTAACACAGGACTCTGTGCTCTACGGGCTGTTCCCAGCGACACACACTGAGACAGACATCATCTGCTGCTGGAGGGCCATCAACTCGGTGAAAGACGCTCTTTGGTCTTACCGAAACTTGCTGGTCTTCCAGAGCAAGGAGATGTCCATGTCTGCGTGTTGCAGACTGGCGCAATCCAAGATCCAGGAGTACGTGCTGAGGGACGCACTAAAAAATTGGTGCAGTCGCCGCAAAGGCACGGTGGGGAAGAGCCACAGTTTAAAGCCCTTCCGTCACGATAAACCCAGGGGCTGGAATCAGTATAAAACTCCCCTCGGGCTGTACTTGTAAACTTTTTGTATACATAGAGCACCATGATCTGAAAAAATCTATGCAGTGCCATGTATAATGCAAGTTTTGTTTAGCAATGTATGTTGCAAAGAAATGTAACTGTACCCTCACCCATTCCATGTACCGTATAGTGCCATTAGTAAAGCAATATGATGACTGTATTACAATGTATCCTGGATTATACTGAAATGTACCTCGAAATGTAAAGCAAGCAAATCTATTGAACGGTACTGCTGTTAGCATCCAAATGTATTGTATAGAATTGCTGACCGCATCCAAATGTACTGAACTGCCTTCCAATGTATTGTGCAAATTTTTATATGAATAAAGTATATTTTGAAATTTTTTAAAAAGTCCAGGAATTTGGAAACCAAATTTGAGCAAAGATCCAGTGCTCACTGCTGAAAACAAAGAGCAGGCATGGTCGGGGGATGGCAGTTGGCCGAAGGAACTTTAAACATGAATATATGTTCTCTGTGGAAATTAAAACCTCACGAGGTTGCATTATTCCATAAATTACATCTGCTTTCCTTGGATCACAAGATAATTGCAGATGAGGAAGAACCTTAGCTCATCTTAATTCATCCAGCCAGAGCAGTCTTAACATCCGTTCCTACCCCCCATTTTGCAACATTCAACTGTCTCATAAATGATTCTGGCTTTTTCCTCCACTACTCTACTCTACCTGGAAGTTTACTCAATGTATTGATCACACTATGTATGAAGAATTTCCTGATATCAGTCCTAAAGTTTATTAATGTCCCCTTGGTCTACTCCTATGGTATATTTTGAAGTGATATTCCAAGTTAACTTTGTGTATGTCCTTAACAATCTCATATTCCTTTATAAGATCACCTCTCAGACGACACCTTTCCAAGCTGAAAGCTCAATTTTATCTATTACTTATAATTCAGATGCAGGACATGGGGGGTTGCAGTTTTGTAGCGCTTCTCTGCACCACCTGCAGAACTGGACTTTCTCTGTTGTTCCTTGGTGACCAGAACTGGACACTATATTCAAGATGCGGTCTGACCAGGGTACATGGCACTATACCGTCTGATCATTACTGACTTATATTCTACTTTTGATTGATCACTTCAACATCCTAATGAGTTTTTGATAATCTCTTCTGCCTTCCACCCTATCACAGACCTTCCCTTTTGTTCTTTCCTCCCCTCCCCCTTTCACTGCCTCTGTTCTTCCTTAAAATCTGTTACATCTCGAACTTTTCCAGTTAACTCTGTTTCTCTCCATGAATGCTGCTTGACCTGCTGCGATTTCCAGCATTTTCTGTTTTTAATCCTAATTAGTTTTGTTGATTGGTGCGAAGCGAAATTTCTTTACAAGTTGAGTAAATTTCCCTCAGACATAACAAATAAGATGAGAATGTAAACCCGAGAGCAAACTAATGGGAAATCAAAAAAAAGTGTTGTGTTTGTGATCTGCAACATATGCGTTCGTGAAATGGACTTTCATAATGTAGGACATCACAAATGAAGACGATTCCTGTCTTCTCTTGGGAGTCCACACATGTATGTATTCACTGTTTAGAAGTCTTTCGGGCAAAGGCGGGGCGTCAAGTCAATAGGTTGGGAGGAGCCCGGAAAGATGAGCAATCGCCACCACAGAAACGCAGGAAGGGAAAGAAAATAATCCCAGAATCGTTTTTGGAACTACAAATACAATTTTCATTAAACGCAAGATTGATTTATTTAGTATTAAATGTGGGATATATTGGAGTCCTTGCAAACTCCCCCATCCCATGTTTAGGATGGACTGAACTCTTGCATTGTGTGATTCCAGGTGCCGCGTTACGGTTCGTTACACCAACTGGGGTAAGTTCTTTTCTCATATCGGTGTGAGGCGAGGGCTGCAGTCGTCGTGGGGCCAGCGAGATCACTGTATAGGGGGCCCGCTGTAGTTCGGGGAAGTTTTGGCTCAGTCTCGAGTTTCTCCAGAGCGAGTTTCGGTCAGGTGCAGCGGTGTCGGATTTCCAACTATTTAGTGCGGTCAACATTTTACTGAAGACGGTCAGTGATCGCGTGAAAAGACCTCTACGACCTCGCCTCCGAAAAACTCCCCGCTGGTAAGAGGTTTCCATTTGGGTCGGTGATTGGGTCAATTTCAGCAACGCGTGGGTCAGATGCCGCGGACTGTAACCAAAAGGACAACAAGGAACTTTTTGTTGCTTTCTTAAAACGATATAATTAGACCACTACTATTTCCTGCTGCGTTGTTAGTTCGTTATAGGAACCATAGAAGCATAGACATTTACAGCACAGAAAAAGGCCATTCGGCCCACCGTGTCTGTGCCGGCCGACAAAGAGCTAGCCAGTCTAATCCTACTTTCCAGCTCTTGGTCCCTTGTAGGTTACAGCACTTCAGGTGCATATCCAAGTACTTTTTAAATGTAGTGAAGGGTTTCTGCCTCTACCACCCTTTCAGGCAGTGAGGTCCAGATCCCCACCACCCTCTGGGTGAAATAAATTCCTTCAAATCCCCTCTAAGCTTCCTGCCAATTCAAATCTATGACTCCTGGTTGTTGACCCCTCTGCTTAGGTAAGTAGGACGGTTACAACTAATATTTTTGGCATTAACTAAAATAATCACATTGAACAGGCTCGTCACCTCAAAAAGTAATGTATATAATTAAGTCTCACTTTAATGTTGGAAATGCACGGATTTCTAACACTTTTTAATCTGAGGGAGAATGAAAAATCTGAAGATAGCACTATCCTCCAGTTGTATAATATGTGATGGATAACCATGGCATGTATTCTGAGCAGTCTGTAATGTTCTCAATATCTATGTTATATGCAGAGTTAAACATTAGAATCATAGACGTTTACTGCACAGGAGGCGACCATTCGGCGCATCGTGTCTGTGCCAGCCAAAAAAGAGCTATCCCGCCTAATCCCACTGTAGCCTCGCAGGTTACCGCACCTCAAGTGTATATTCAAGTACTTTTTAAATGCAATGAGGGTGGCTGCCTTTACTGCCATTTCAGGCAATGAGTTCCAGACCCCCACCAGTGGAAAAACGTTTTCCTCAACTCTCCTCCCCTCTTGTCCTTCTACCAATTACTTTAAATCTATGCCCCTTGGTTATTGACCCCATCTGCTAAGGGAAATAGGTCCTTCCTATCCACTCTATCTAGGCCCCTCATAATTGTATATATCTGAACCAGGTTGGTTGGAGCATATAGCAGACTATGACCTAGCAATTGGATCACACTCGATTTGGGACACGATCCTAGTGTTGCTCATAAAGAGGCTGACAGTAGGACCACAGGAAATTGGTCCACCACCTTCATTTGCAGTTGCCGGTCATGACCCCAGAGGCAGCAGGAGGGGCTACATGTTTGCCAACCCTGGAGTCTCCAGGAGTTAATCTCCTGGACACTGCTGTGAGCAACTCGGAAGAAAAATCATCTGGACATTCAAAAAATGGAGTTTTTTTCAATTTCTTTGAACACTTTATAAATTATTTAAATATTGGGGATGGGAGAAAGGCTGTTCTACTGGGCAGGATAGTTGGAGGCAGGTGGTCATGTGATGAAACCTCCAGGAATACGTCCAGCTGGAGTTGGAAACCTTAAGGAACGATCCGGGGGGAGGGGGTGAGCAGTGGATGGCAGCGGCCTATAAATTTAATGTGGCGCCAGGAGAAGCAGGTGCTTTTGTGCAGGTTAAGCAAAAAATTGTAGACTTATATTTGCAATGACAGCCTCCAATGGTTCCTTTAAGTTGTTGTTTTGGCTGCCAAGTGCTGGAGAATACATGGCACTTGCTGCTATCAGTCGCAAACACATTTTCAAAAGGGGGCTACAAACTGGCATTAAGCTTCCTATTTGCATACCTCCCTATACCAGAGGCGCTACCAATATAGTGGACAGCACACTTCTGGCGCTGAATGAACACACACATTGTCCGCCATATTGAACTCCAAGTGCCCATTTTCCGCCTGTAAAACAGGCACATCACGATCCAATTTCTAGACCTGTATATGGGGAATGCATCATTTACTCAATACATTTTCTTCATCTTTGGTGTTTGTAGCCACCAGGTAAATAGTTGAAATATTGCTCTTTTCCATGGTACAGTTGTCTCCAGGCTACAGTGTTGTTTGGCCACTTAACAAACAAAGATAAATAAATGAAGTTAGAACAATACAGAATTCTAATATTCAATTGGCAAGAACATTTTAGTTGAAATCTTTGGCAAAGCTGATGCAATGATCAACTATCGGTCGAGCAGTCATTGAGAGCTAACTGGATGCTTGATGTTGATGCACAGACATGATGAGCCAAATGGCTTCCTTCTGTGCCAGATTTTATCTATCTCACGGATTTTCTAGTCAGAACTTCAGTTTAATATTTCAACTGCAGTGCTTGGATAACTGTTAAAATAAATGTACCTTAAGAATATTCTGGGGCAAGCATGTGGCTGATACAGACTGAGTTGGTTAAACTGTCCAGAACCTAAAACTCCTTTATAAACTTGTTAATGGCTACATATTTAGTAGCTAGCTTTTAAGGGTCTAACCAGGCTTTAAATTTTATTTCCTTTCAAATATACTTTCAGATATTTTGTGTGAAGTAGACCTCCAGTGTGATTCTTGCTGCTATTTTAACTTTTGGGACTCTGGAAGAAATCTTCAAGAACTATAAGTTGCCCTGTGGATGCAGTCCCCTTAACATTGTCGTGGTCAATGCCCTGAGTAGAAATGGTATGCTTGTGACTTAATTTTTTAAAAACCACTGCAGAATATTTGGTGTTTCTAAAAGAAGATGGCCCAGTCGACAAGCTACCCGAAAAACAGTGCTGAGAAAAATTTAACAAGAGGTGAAAGAGATCATCCCAACAAGGAGCGCCATCGTGATCACCGTCGCCACAATGATCGCTCCCATCCTCGCAGGGATCAGGATGGTGACAGCAGAAACGCCAGAGAAAGGGATTACTCTAAACAAAACAGGGATCAGGACAGAGACAGGAGGAGGGAAAAATCAGAAGAGAAAAGATCTCATGTTAGAGATGACCATAGTAATAGGGATCATACAAGAGAGGACCGGCACAGGAAAGAGAGGGAATACCGTAAAAGGGAGAATCGAGACCATCACCACAAACGAGAAAGAGAACATCATTCTCAAACTTATGAAGATTCAGCACACGGTAATCACCAGCCGAGTTACAGAAATGAAAAAGAAGTTTCTTTACCAGATGATTCGCAAATTTCCTACAGACATAACAAGTAAGATGGGAATATAAATTCTGGAGAAAAATAATGGCTAATCAAAAAATTGTTCTATTTGTGTTCAGCAAAGTGTGCATTTCATAATGTTGGACAACAGGAGCGAAGGTAATTCTGTCTTCACTTGGCGTACACACGCGCGCATTCACAGTCCACATACACACTCTCTCCCAATAGGAGTAAGCTGCATTGTGTTTAGGATTGCTGTGGCCAAATGTAGCGCATCTCCTATTGCCACTAGGTCAGTACAATCCAAGAATCAAACATTGGTCTTTTTTCTGATGGCTTAGACAGATGACCTTATCTCCGAGTGTCTGGTGGGCTCATCTTTGCATTTCAAAAATATGTGCAGAAAAATAGGAATAAAACTTGTAGTTCAAATGCAAATACACTAGTATTTTCTCTCAAACGATGTTGATGGGAAACAAAAATGTCATACTGGGAAGGAGTTGTTCTGAGCTTGTGTTAAGCAGATTGTTGGGGCTGTGTGGTGGAACCCTGGTATAAAAGTGAAGCGTAAAGTATACCTTTTTAAAAGGACACTCTATTTAATTGAATGGAGAATTTTTAAGGTATAATCTCATAAGGACAAAACTACATTCCATACTTCTTAAAACCAATTCATATCAAAATCTAAATGTGATCAAATCTTCTAGCCAAAGTTTTTAGAACAGTATCTCAGCATTATTTACCTGTGAGATATTTTTCAGAGTACAATATAGCAAAAAAAATCCTCTTTTTTTTTTTTTAAATAGATCTCCTGAAACTGCACCACCAGAATATGTAATAACTGAAGATAAAAGATCTGAGATGCATTACTTTGAGCCTGACGATTCAGGAGAGATCCTAAATTGCTACAGATGTCGCTACCTCCTCACAAATCGAGGTAAGATGGCATGTTTGTTTGTTTGCCTTTGCTTCATTGAAAATGAATAAATCTGCTAAGCCCATCCATGTAAATTGGACTTGGAAAATAAATCTATCAATTATTTTCAGCTATAGCTTATGTGAAGTCTGCAGTGCAAGACTTAAGTTTTATATTAGTGGCCATATTTAAAATTATTCTATTTCTGGAGATTGTTAGCTACATACTATTCAGCATAATTTAATTAAGATTTCCCAGTCTGCTAAATAAGTATAACATTTTGATTATTGTAGATGCAGTTGTTTACTTAATTTTTGTACTTGGCATTTTTAACAGAGGCAGTCAAACGACAACACTGATCCTAAACATTCTTAACGGATCTCAGTTAAGATTTCTGCTTGTAACAATAATTCTCCAAAGTGCTGAGAATGTTTATTTTGCCTTGGCTGTGCAGCGAGTGTCAGCTTGGCTTAATGGCAGCACTCTTGACTCTGAGGCAGATGGGCGTGGGTTCCAGCCCCATTCTGCGTCCTTCAGCATTTACTCTAGGCTGACAATTCAGCCAAGTACTGTATTGGAGGTTCCATTTTTGGAGTGTTAAACAGAGGCTCTGGTTGCCTGTCCCAAGTCTGCATAAAACATCCCATAGCATTTATTAAAAAAAGAGCAGAGGAGGATTTTTTTGATCTCCTGGCCAATAGTTCATCCCCAACCACCATCATCAAAAAATCAGATTAACTGGTCATTTGCGAGATCTTGCTGGGTGCAAATTGCCTGTACATTTCAAAAATAATTCTGTGATTGTGAAGCATTTTGGGATGTCATGTGAATGTGAAAGGTATTATATAATTAAGTTATCTTTTGTTCTTGCTACAGTCATAAGTTCTAACAGAAAATAGAAATTAATGTAAAATTTTTGTTCAAGTTAACCTTTTTTTAAAATTAGACAACAGTTTAACATAACTTACTGATTGTTCAATGTTATCAATGAAAATCTCTTATTTCAAAAGAAAGAACTTGCATTTATATAAGGGATGGTATCAAATTAAAAACAAGGGCATACAATGTGGCCAAGACTAGTGGGAGGCCAGAGGATTGGGAAACTTTTAAAAGCCAGCAAAGAACGAATACAAAAATGATAGCGGGAAGATAGATTATAAAAGTAAACGAGCACGAAATATAAAAATAGATAGTAAGAGTTTCTACAGGTACATAAAAAGGAAAAGAGTGGCTAAGGTAAATGTTGGTCCCCTAGAGGATGAGACTGGGGAATTAATAATGGAGAACAGGGGAATGGCAGAGACGTTGAACAAATATTTTGCATCGGTCTTCACGGTAGAAGACATTAAAAACATCCCAATAGTGGATAATTAAGGGGCTATAGGGAGGGAGGAACTTAATACAATCACTATCACGAATGAAGCAGTACTTGGTAAAATAATGGGACTAAAGGCAGACAAGTCCTCTGGACCTGATGGCTTAAATCCTAGGGTCTTAAAAGAAGTGGCTGCAGAGATAATGGATGCATTGGTTATAATCTACCAAAATTCCCTGGATTTTGGGGCGGTCCCAGCGGATTGGAAAACCGCAAATGTAACGCCCCATTTAAAAATGTCGCAGTCAAAAAGCAGGAAACTAGACCAGTTAGCCTAACATCTGTCGTTGGGAAAATGCTGGAGTCCATTATTAAGGAAGCAGTAGCAGGACATTTGGAAAAGCATGATTCAATCAAGCAGAGTCAGCATGGTTTTATGAAAGGGAAATTATGTTTGACAAATTTGCTGGAGTTCTTTGAGGATGTAACGAGCAGGGTGGATAAGGGGGAACCAGTGAATGTGGTGTATTTGGATTTCCAGAAGGCATTCGATAAGGTGCCACATAAAAGGTTACTGCACAAGATAAAAGTTCATGGGGTTGGGGGCATGGATAGAGGATTGGCTAACTAACAGAAAACAGAGAGTCGGGATAAATGGGTCATTTTCCGGTTGGCAAACAGTGACTAGTGGGGTGCCACAGGGATTGATGCTGGGTCCTCAACTATTTACAATCTATATTAATAACTTGGATGAAGGGCCCAAGTGTAATGTAGCCAAGTTTGCTGCTGATACAAAGATGGGTGGGAAAGCAAATTGTGAGGAGGACACACAAAATCTACACAGGGATAGAGGCAGGCTAAGTGAGTGGGCAAACATCTGGTAGAGTATAATGTGGGAAAATGTGAGGTTATTCACTTTGGCAGAAAAAATAGAAAAGCAAATTATAATTTAAATGGAGAAAAATTGCAAAGTACTGCAGTACAGAGGGACCTGGGGGTCCTTGTGCATGAAACACAAAATGTTAGTATGCAGGTACAGCAAGTAATCAGGAAGGCAAATGGAATGTTGGTCTTTATTGCAAGGGGGAATAGAGGTATAAAAGCAGAGAAGCCCTGCTACAACTGTACTGGGTATTGGTGAGGCCACACCTAGAGTATTGCATACAGTTTTGGTCTCCATATTTAAGGAAGGATATACTTGCATTGGAGGCTGTTCAGAGAAGGTTCACTAGGTTGATTCCAGAGATGCGGGGATTGACTTATGAAGATAGGTTGAGTAGATTGGGCCTATACATATTGGAGTTCAGAAGAATGAGGTGTGATCTTATGGAAACAGATAATGAGGGGGCTCGACAAGGTGGATGCAGAGAGGATATTTCCACTCATAGGGGAAACTAAAACTAGGGGTCATAGTCTCAGAATAAGGAGCCGCCCATTTAAAACTGAGATGAGGAGAAATTTCTTCTGAGGTTTGTAAATCTATGGAATTCTCTGCCCGAGAGAGCTGTGGAGGTTGGGTCATTGAATATATTTAAGGCGGAGATAGACAGATTTTGGGGCGATAAGGGAAAAAGGGTCTGAGGAGTGGGCAGGAAAGTGGAGCCGAGTCCATGATCAGATCAGCCATGATCGTATTAAATGGCGGTGTAGGGTCGAGGGACCAGGCGGCCTACTCCTGCTCCTATTTCTTGTTATGTTATGTTATGTTATGTTTATAAAGCACCATTCATAACATCAGGATGCCCCAAAGTTCATGATGGTCAATTAAGTTCTTTTGACGTGTAGTCACTGTTGTAATGTCAAACGATTGCTTAGTTGGATGGTACAGAAACAGCATACAATGATGTGGCAGGACTCAGTTATGAAAATTTCAGGTGATGCAGTCTTGCTTTGCTTGCTGTTTCTGCCCCTCCTCATTTTTGGGCTGTATGGTATGTGCAGCTGACCTTTTCCTTACTGTTCTATGTTTCTATATTGGTGGGACCAGTCCTCCTAGATTTTTTTTTTCTATACTGTTCTTTCACTCAGAATGTAGCTGAAATATTTAGAATTTCTTCTCCACTTAGATGAAATCTCCCCGTTTATGCTTTAGTATGGTCAGCCCTAGTGGTCTTTCAAATTTTTTCAATAGGACTTATCTTGGACGTGGCTTTTTCACATGCTTTCTAAAAGGAGCAAAAAGGAAACTGAAGAAAAGTTGAGCAAAAACCTGCATGCATAGCAATAGACATTTTAATACCTGTATATCTTTTTCTACTTGATTTTGTCTGTTTAGGAGGGCCCATGAAGAGGGTGCAGAGGAGATTTACTAGGATGTTACCAGGGATGAAACATGGCGAGACTAGAGAAACTGGGATTGTCCTTCTTAAAGCAAAGAAAGTTAAGGCGAGATTTAATTGAGCAGTTTGGATAGAGTAGATCGGGAGCAGGAGTTCCAGGCCCAGATAAAGGGGCCCGAGAGTCGGGAGGAGCCACAGGAGTGGGAGTTCCAGGCCCAGATAAAAGGACCCGAGAGTCGGGAGGAGCCAGCTGGTGCAGGGACAAAAAGTTAAAAAAAAATAGAAATCTAAGTGTGACGTCATAGCCAAGCGGGTAAGTGATTGGCTGGTGGATTGGTGAGTATTTTTCTTTTTTTTTCTTTTCAGTAGGAAACCTTTGGCATTGCTGTAAGTAGGAACTGCAAATAAATATATGTGATCTTTATTATCTCAAAAGAGCTAGATAATTAAATTACTGTTTGCTGAGTAGCGGGGGCTGGGTGTGTTGTGCTAAGGTTTAGAGTTTAGTTCTACTAGATAGTTGCGAGTGTAACTAGAGGGATGGCAGGGCAGCTCAGTTCCGTGGACTGCACATTCTGTGGCATGTGGGAAGTCCCGGATGCTTCGCGCAGCCGGGGCGACCACGTGTGTAGGAGGTGTCTCCAGCTGCACCAACTCAAACTCCGTGTTTTGGAGCTTGAGCAACAGCTGGGGTCACTGCGGTGCATCCATAAGACTGAGAGCAACGTGGATAGCACTTTGCTAGAGGCGGTCACCCCGCAGCTTAAGAGAGTGCAGGCAGAGAGGGAGTGGGTGACTGCCAGACACAAGAGGAGGACTAGGCAGGTAGTGTAGTAGTCCTCTGCATCCACCCCACTCTCCAACCGGAGGGGGGGAGGGAAGAGAGAGAAGAAGAATGGAAGAGGTATAGTGGAAGGGGATTCAATAGTCAGGGGAGCAGACAGGCATTTCTGCGGCCGCAGACATGACTCCAGGATGGTATGTTGCCTCCCTGGTGCCAGGGTCAAGGATGTGAGCGGCTGCAGGGCATTCTGGGGGGGGGGGGGGGAGGGGGGGAGAGAGGATGAATAGCCAGAGATCATGGTCCACATTGGTACCAATGACATAGGTAGGAAGAGGGATGAGTTCCTGCAGGCAGAGTTTAGGGAGCTAGGAGATTAAAAAGCAGGACCTCAAAGGTCGTAATCTCCGGATTACTCTCAGTGCCACGAGCTAGTGAGTACAGAAATAGGAGGATCGAGCAGATGAATACGTGGCTGGAGAGATGGTGCAGGCAGGAGGGCTTTAGTTTCCTGAGGCATGGGACCAGCTTCTGGGGGAGGTGGGACCTGTACAAGCCAGACGGGTTGCACCTCAACAGAGCCAGGAACAATATCCTCGCGGGGGGGGGGTTTGCTAGTGCTGTTGGGAGGGTTTAAACTAGCTTGGCAGGGGGATGGGAACCTGAAAATAGATTCAGTAGGGAGGGGAGTAAAGCTGGAATTAGAAAGCAAAAATAAAGAAAGTGAGTTTGAAGGAGAGAGGAAACGAGCAGGAAAAAAGGGTAAAAAAACAAACTTAAAGGCACTTTGTCTAAATGCAGGTAGCATTTGTAACAAAATAAATGAGTTGCCGGCACAAATTAAGACAAATGGGTATGATCTGATAGCCATTAGAGACGTGGTTACAAGGTGACCAGGACTGGGATCTAAATATTCAGGGGTACTTGATAATCCGGAAGGACAGACAGAAAGGAAAAGGTGGTGGGAAAGCTCTATTGATAAAGGATGGAATCACTGCAGTAGTAAGAAACAATATTGGTTCAAATGATAAGGGTGTTGAAACAGTTTGGGTGGAGATAAGGAACAATAAGGGGAAAAAGTCACTAGTGGGCATAGTCTATAGGCCCCCTAACAGTAGTAACTCTGTTGGTTGGAGCATAAACCAGGAAATAGTGGGGGCTTGTAAAAAGGGAACAGCAATAATCATGGGTGATTTTAATCTCCATATTGATTGGACAAATCAAATTGGTCAGGGTAGCCTTGAGGAGAAGTTCATAGAGTGCATAAGGGACGGGTTCCTTGAGCAGTATGTAACGGAACCAACCAGGGGGCAGGCTATCTTAGATCTGGTCCTGTGTAATGAGACAGGATTAATATACAATCTCCGAGTAAAGGATCCCCTCGGAATGAGTGATCATAGCATGATTGAATTTGAAATTCAGATGGAGGGTGAGAAAGTTGGATCTCTAACCAGCGTACTAAGCTTAAATAAAGGAGGGTATGAGGGCAGATTTGGGTAAAGTGGACTGGGAAAATAGATTAAAGTGTAGGACAGTTGATGAACAGTGGTGTACATTTAAGGAGATATTTCACAACTCTCAAGAAAAATATATTCCAGTGAGGAGGAAAGGGTGGAAGAGAAAAGATAGCCATCCGTGGCTAACTAAAGAAACAAAGGACGGTATCCAATTAAAAACAAGGGCATACAAAGTGGCCAAAACTAGTGGGAGGACAGAAGACTGGGAAGCTTTGAAAAGCCAGCAAAGAATGACTAAAAAAAAATGATTAAGAAAGGGAAGATAGACTATGAAAGTAAACTAACACAAAATATAAAAACAGATAGCAAGAGTTTCTACAGGTATATAAAAAGGAAAAAAGAGTGGCTAAAGTAAATGTTGGTCCCTTAGAGGATGAGGCGGGAAATTAGTAATGGGGATCATGGAGATGGCAGAAACTCTGAACAAATATTTTGTATCAGTCTTTACGGTAGAGGACACTAACAATATTCCGACAGTGGATGGTCTAGGGGCTTTGGTGGGAAGGAACTTAACACAATCACAATCACTAAGGAGGTGGTACTCAGTAAGATAATGGGACTAAAGGCAGATAAATCCTCTGGAACTGATGGCTTGCATCCTAGGGTCTTAAGAGAAGTAGCGGCAGGGATTGTGGATGCATTGGTTGTAATTTACCAAAATTCCCTGGATTCTGGGGAGGTCCCAGCAGATTGGAAAACTGCAAATGTAACGCCCCTATTTAAAAAAGGAGGGAGACAAAAAGCAAGAAACTATAGACCAGTTAGCCTGACATCTGTGGTTAGGAAAATGTTGGAGTCCATTATTAAAGAAGCAGTAGCAGGACATTTGAAAAAGCAAAATTCGGTCAGGCAGAGTCAGCATGGATTTATGAAGAGGAAGTCATGTTTGACAAACTTGTTGGAGTTCTTTGAGGATGTAACGAACAGGGTGGATAAAGGGGAACCAGTGGATGTGGTGTATTTGGACTTCCAGAAGGCATTGGACAAGGTGCCACAAAAAAGGTGACTGCACAAGATAAAAGTTCACGGGGTTGTGGGTAACATATTAGCATGGATAGAGGATTAGCTAACTAACCGAACAGAGAGTCGGGATAAATGGTTCATTCTCTGGTTGGCAACCAGTCACTAGAGGGGCTACAATCTCTATATTAACGACTTGGAAGAAGGGACTGAGTGTAACGTAGCCACGTTTGCTGACGATACAAAGATAGAAGGAAAAGCAGTGTGTGAGGAGGACACACAAAATCTGTAAAAGGACATAGACAGGCTAAGTGAGTGGGCAAAAATTTGGCAGATGGAGTATAATGTTGGAAAGTGTGAGGTCATGCACTTTGGCAGAAAAGAGCAAGTTATTATTTAAATGGAGAAAGATTGCAAAGCGTCACAGTACAGCGGGGCCTGAGGGTACTTGTGCATGAAACACAAAAGGATAGTATGCAGGTACAGCAAGTGATCAGGAAGGCCAATGGTATCTTGCCATTTATTGCAAAGGGGATGGAGTATAAAAGCAGGGAAGTCGTGCTGCAGCTATATAAGGTATTAGTGAGGCCACACCTGGAATACTGTGTGCAGTTTTGGTTTCCATATTTATGAAAGGATATACTTGCTTTGGAGGCAATTCAGAGAAGATTCACTAGGTTGATTCCGGGGATGAGGGGGTTGACCTAGGAGGATAGGTTGAGTAGGTTGGGCCTCTATTCATTGGAATTCAGAAGAATGAGAGGTGATCTTATCGAAACATATAAGATTATGAGGGGGCTTGACAAGGTGGATGCAGAGAGGATGTTTCCACTGATGGGGGAGACTAGAACTAGAGGGCATGATCTTAGAATAAGGGGCAGCCCATTTAAAACCGAGATAGAAACATAGAAAATAGGTGCAGGAGCAGGCCATTCAGCCCTTCCAGCCTGCACCGCCATTCAACGAGTTCATGGCTGAACATGAAACTTCAGTACCCACTTCCTGCTTTCACGCCATACCCCTTGATCCCCCGAGTAGTAAGGACTTCATCTAACTCCCTTTTGAATATATTTAGTGAATTGGCCTCAACTACTTCCTGTGGTAGAGAATTCCACAGGTTCACCACTCTCTGGGTGAAGAAGTTTCTCCTTATCTCGGTCCTAAATGGCTTACCCCTTATCCTTAGACTGTGACCCCTGGTTCTGGACTTCCCCAACATTGGGAACATTCTTCCTGCATCCAATCTGTCCAAACCCGTCAGAATTTTAAACGTTTCTATGAGGTCCCCTCTCACTCTTCTGAACTCCAGTGAATACAAGCCCAGTTGATCCAGTCTTTCTTGATAGGTCAGTCCCACCATCCCGGGAATCAGTCTGGTGAATCTTCGCTGCACTCCCTCAATAGCAAGTATGTCCTTCCTCAAGTTAGGAGACCAAAACTGTACACAATACTCCAGGTGTGGCCTCACCAAGGCCCTGTACAACTGTAGCAACACCTCCCTGCCCCTGTACTCAAATCCCCTCGCTATGAAGGCCAACATGCCATTTGCTTTCTTAACCGCCTGCTGTACCTGCATGCCAACCTTCAATGACTGATGTACCATGACACCCAGGTCTCGTTGCACCTTCCCTTTTCCTAATCTGTCACCATTCAGATAATAGTCTGTCTCTCTGTTTTTACCACCAAAGTGGATAACCTCACATTTATCCACATTATACTTCATCTGCCACGCATTTGCCCACTCACCTAACCTATCCAAGTCACTCTGTAGCCTCATAGCATCCTCCTCGCAGCTCACACTGCCACCCAACTTAGTGTCATCCGCAAATTTGGAGATACTACATTTAATCCCCTCGTCTAAATCATTAATGTACAATGTAAACAGCTGGGGCCCCAGCACAGAACCCTGCGGTACCCCACTAGTCACTGCCTGCCATTCCGAAAAGTACCCATTTACTCCTACTCTTTGCTTCCTGTCTGCCAACCAGTTCTCAATCCACGTCAGCACACTACCCCCAATCCCATGTGCTTTAACTTTGCACATTAATCTCCTGTGTGGGACCTTGTCGAAAGCCTTCTGAAAGTCCAAATATACCACATCAACTGGTACTCCTTTGTCCACTTTATTGGAAACATCCTCAAAAAATTCCAGAAGATTTGTCAAGCATGATCTCCCTTTCACAAATCCATGCTGACTTGGACCTATCATGTCACCATTTTCCAAATGCGCTGCTATGACATCCTTAATAATTGATTCCATCATTTTACCCACTACTGAGGTCAGGCTGACCGGTCTATAATTCCCTGCTTTCTCTCTCCCTCCTTTTTTAAAAAGTGGGGTTACATTGGCTACCCTCCACTCGATAGGAACTGATCCAGAGTCAATGGAATGTTGGAAAATGACTGTCAATGCATCCGCTATTTCCAAGGCCACCTCCTTAAGTACTCTGGGATGCAGTCCATCAGGCCCTGGGGATTTATCGGCCTTCAATCCCATCAATTTCCCCAACACAATTTCCCGACTAATAAAGATTTCCCTCAGTTCCTCCTCCTTAATAGACCCTCTGACCACTTTTATATCCGGAAGGTTGTTTGTGTCCTCCTTAGTGAATACTGAACCAAAGTACTTGTTCAATTGGTCTGCCATTTCTTTGTTCCCCGTTATGACTTCCCCTGATTCTGACTGCAGGGGACCTACGTTTGTCTTTACTAACCTTTTTCTCTTTACATACCTATAGAAACTTTTGCAATCCGCCTTAATGTTCCCTGCAAGCTTCTTCTCGTACTCCATTTTCCCTGCCCTAATCAAACCCTTTGTCCTCCTCTGCTGAGTTCTAAATTTCTCCCAGTCCCCAGGTTCGCTGCTATTTCTGGCCAATTTGTATGCCATTTCCTTGGCTTTAATACTATCCCTGATTTCCCTAGATAGCCACGGTTGAGCCACCTTCCCTTTTTTATTTTTACGCCAGACAGGAATGTACAATTGTTGTAATTCATCCATGCGTTCTCTAAATGTCTGCCATTGCCCATCCACAGTCAACCCCTTAAGTATCATTAGCCAATCTATCTTAGCCAATTCATGCCTCATACCTTCAAAGTTACCCTTCTTTAAGTTCTGGACCATGGTTTCTGAATTAACTGTTTCATTCTCCATCCTAATGCAGAATTCCACCATATTATGGTCACTCTTCCCCAAGGGGCCTCGCACAATGAGATTGCTAATTAATCCTCTTTCATTACACAACACCCAGTCTAAGATGGCCTCCCCCCTAGTTGGTTCCTCGACATATTGGTCTAGAAAACCATCCCTTATGCATTCCAGGAAATCCTCCTCCACCGTATTGCTTCCAGTTTGGCTAGCCCAATCTATGTGCATATTAAAGTCACCCATTATAACTGCTGCACCTTTATTGCATGCACTCCTAATTTCCTGTTTGATGCCCTCCCCAACATCACTACTACTGTTTGGAGGTCTGTACACAACTCCCACTAACGATTTTTGCCCTTTAGTGTTCTGCAGCTCTACCCATATAGATTCCACATCATCCAAGCTAATGTCTTTCCTAACTATTGCATTAATCTCCTCTTTAACCAGCAATGCTACCCCACCTCCTTTTCCTTTTATTCTATCCTTCCTGAATGTTGAATACCCCTGGATGTTGAGTTCCGAGCCCTGATCATCCTGGAGCCACGTCTCCGTAATCCCAATCACATCATATTTGTTAACATCTATTTGCACAGTTAATTCATCCACCTTATTGCGGATACTCCTTGCATTAAGACACAAAGCCTTCAGGCTTGCTTTTTTAACACCCTTTGTCCTTTTAGAATTTTGCTGTACAGTGGCCCTTTTTGTTCTTTGCCTTGGGTTTCTCTGCCCTCCACTTTTCCTCATCTCCTTTCTGTCTTTTGCTTTTGCCTCCTTTTTGTCTCCCTCTGTCTCCCTGTATAGGTTCCCATCCCCCTGCAATATTAGTTTAACTCCTCCCCAACAGCACTAGCAAACACTCCCCCTAGGACATTGGTTCCGGACCTGCCCAGGTGCAGACCGTCCGGTTTGTACTGGTCCCACCTCCCCCAGAACCGGTTCCAATGCCCCAAGAATTTGAATCCCTCCCTGCTGCACCACTGTTCAAGCCATGTATTCATCTGCGCTATCCTGCGATTCCTACTCTGACTAGCACGTGGCACTGGTAGCAATCCCGAGATTACTACTTTTGAGGTCCTACTTTTTAATTTAGCTCCTAGCTCCTTAAATTCTTTTCGTAGGATCTCATCCCTTTTTTTACCTATGTCGTTGGTACCAATGTGCACCACGACAACTGGCTGTTCTCTCTCCCATTTCAGAATGTCCTGCACCCGCTCCGAGACATCCTTGACCCTTGCACCAGGGAGGCAACATACCATCCTGGAGTCTCGGTTGCGTCCGCAGAAACGCCTATCTATTCCCCTCACAATCGAATCCCCTATCACTATCGCGCTCCCACTCTTTTTCCTGCCCTCCTTTGCAGCAGAGCCACCTACGGTGCCATGAACTTGGCTGCTGCTGCCCTCCCCTGATGAGTTATCCTCCCCAACAGTACTCAAAGCAGTGTATCTGTTTTGCAGGGGGATGACCACAGGGGACCCCTGCACTATCTTTCTTGCACTGCTCTTCCTGCTGGTCTTCCATTCCCTATCTGGCTGTGGACCCTTCTCCTGCGGTAAGACCAACTCACTACACGTGATACTCACGTCATTCTCAGCATCGTGGATGCTCCAGAGTGAATCCACCCTCAGCTCCAATTCTGCAACGCGGACCGTCAAAAGCTCGAGGCGGATACACTTCCTACACACGTAGCGCCCAGGGACACCTGAAGTGTCCCCGAGTTCCCACATGGTACAGGAGGAGCATATCACATGGCCGAGCTCTCCTGCCATGTCTTAACCTTAGATACCCTTAAATTGGTAATAACAATGTTACAGTTCACTTACTGATATAAAAAAGAAAAGAAAAGCTACTCACCAATCACCAGCCAATCACTTACCCCATTGGCTGTGACGTCACTTTTTGATTACTTTCTACTTCTATTTTGCTTTCTCTCCCGCTGTAGCTGCACCGGTACGCCTTTTATAGGCCGCTCCGACACTGCTCCCGCCTCTCGCCAACTGCCGCTGGCTCTCGATCTCCCGCTGGGCTTTTGACAGGTCGCTCCCCTCTCACCAACTGCCGCTGGCTCTCGATCTCCCGCTGGGCTTTTGACAGGTCGCTCCCCTCTCACCAACTGCCGCTGGCTCTCGATCTCCCGCTGGGCTTTTGACAGGTCGCTCCCCTCTCACCAACTGCCGCTGGCTCTCGATCTCCCACTGGGCTTTTGACAGGTCGCTCCCCTCTCACCAACTGCCGCTGGCTCTCGATCTCCCGCTGGGCTTTTGACAGGTCGCTCCCCTCTCACCAACATGAGGAGAAATTTCTTCTGAGGGTTGTAAATCTGTGGAATTCTCTGCCTCAGAGAGCTGTGGAAGCTGGGACATTGAATAAATTTAAGACAGAAATAGACAGTTTCTTAAACGATAAGGGGATAAAGGATTATGGGGAGCGGGCGGGGAAGTGGAGCTGAGTCCATGATCAGATCTGCCATGATCTTATTGAATGTCGGTGCAGGCTCGAGGGGCCGTATGGCCTACTCCTGTTCCTATTTCTTATGTTCTTATGTAAACCGTTTTCAGTGGCAGAACGGTTGGTAACACAGATTTAAAGTAATTGGCAAAAGAACCTTGGGGGTGGGAGGGGCCGATGAGGAGAAAACATTTTGCGCAGCGAGTTATGATCTGGAATGCATGTTCTGAAAGCATGGTGGAAGCAGATTCAATAGTAACTTTAAAACGTAAAGTAGATAAATACTTGAAGGGGGAACATTTGCAGGGCTATGGGGAAAGAGCAGGGGAATGGGACTAATTGGATAACTCTTTCAAAGAGCCAGATGGGCCGAATGGCTTCTTTCTATGCTGTGTCATTCTATGATAGGAGCTATTTATAAGTAGGTATGTGCAAGGAAATAATAGTAAGGAAGAGGTCAGCTGCACATACCAGACATATTTATAATTAAAGCTGTTGAACGATACTGGGATAGGTTTAGGAGGCAAGCAGACTAGTGAAATTCAAATTAATCGCAGTCTTATGAAACCGGTCAGTGTTTATATTGGCAAGTGCTTCACATTCACAATAAACAGATCCAAAAGAAGCATTTTATGTTCCAAATTCTTGTTGTTTATCATGACAAAAGTAATCTGAATCACAATTTCCCTCTTCCTGATTTGGTATTCTGTTTTTCATGTCGTGCTCCCAATAGCATTTGTGTCAAATTCAGTGAGAGATTTAAAGTAAAAAGCTGGCTTTGGAGTTGAATCTGGATCAATTGCTTTTAAAATAACATGCATTATAAATAGAACTTAAAAAAAATCTTGGCTTTATATCATGTCTCAACAAGTCTCTCAAACATCTTAAGGCATTTCACATATGATAAATGCAGTGTCTGCTGAAATGGCAATCAAAATGGAATTGGACCACAGAGCTACACAGAATGAAATTGGTGAAAATCTGAGTGTGCTTTTGGTTCCTGCATTGAGTCAGAGCAAATCAGCAGGACGAGAAAGAATGCAGCATTTCTGGTTTAACTGGTTGTGTGTACCAGTCACGTGACCCTTCTTGCATAATGTGCACTTAGCTGTTGTTTTCTTCCTATTCTACAAAACCTGTTAAAGATTAGCAATAGCAAGGCAGTATTGTGCAGAATGAACATACTGTGATTAGAGAATACCACTCACTAGTCTGGGAGAGTGTGTTAGCCACATTCTTTCTCTTCCACCCCTCTCGAGCCACCCAAAACTGTTGCAAAGGAACAACAATTGAAAATGCTGGAGACACTCAGCAGGTTAATCAGCAATTGTGTTGAGAAAATTAGCAAATTCTTCAAATTCACACTTGAGATGTCAACTTGTCTATTCTCCCCACTGATGCTGATTGATCTGTTGGGTATCTCCAGCATTTTGTGTTTTTGTTTTAGATTTCCAGCATCTACAATTTTATGCTTTTTCCTTGCAAAGAAAAGTGAAAGGAGACTCATTAATTGGTCACTGTTAAGTATCTGAATCTGAATATAAATAAACTATTTTTTTAGTTTTTAAGTGTCTGAGGCTGGGAACAGATTATTTCCTGAGAAAGGGGAGGAAATCAAAGAACACGGGTAAAACTTTGAACTGATGAACAAAATGAGAGATGCTGAAGAATGAAACAATTTCCATTTCAGACACCCAATATCAGCATAAAGTATTTCCAGGTTCACTGGAGCAAAGCCAGACACAGAGCACAGCTCCCTGAACTCTGCCCCAATAATGTGCCTTAGAAGAGGACTCCTACTCCACACTTCTATTTTCCACTCTAATCACCATTAGGCCATTCTAAATAACAGCACTACTAATTAGGGACAGTTTTGGGTTGCAGTCCCATGTCTGTTAGACACTTAATGGAGACTCCACAGATGTTTTCTTTTACATAGGACACTTGCAGCCATCAGACAGAGTCGAGCTTTATCCCACAGACTGCACTGGATTTGAAATATGGTCCCACAGAGGAAATCCAGTATCTAACCCACTGCATCATCAAGTTGAACTTTTAAAGTGATTTAAAATGTACACAGTTGTTTTAAAGTTGCAGCTTGTGACAAAGTAGCTGCCCTATTGATCGATCTATATGAGCAGGCTGAGTCACTTAGCCAGAAAGCATGTTCAGTGCCAACAGCAAGCCTAATTCTATTTATTTGTGGTTGGGGGAAGTGCCACCTTGGGCGGTGACTTCAATGGAATGAAAATCAGATGGGTTCTACAAAGGGCAGTGATCGACCCAGCCAGATTCTTGCCCAAGCAATGAAGAAAATCTGCCCCAATGTCTTGATGATGCACACCACTCTCAGAGACAGCAAAGACCCTTTGTTAATGTTGCTAGTTTGCTGTGGCCAGAAGAGATGCCATTGGCAGCAAAGAGAACACGTACCAGAGTTCTTAAAGTGACTGCACTACTCTACCACACAAGTTATGTTGTCTCCCTGCAATGCCTCAAGTATAACATAGTCCTGTCTTCCAGTCTGCAGTCTGATATGCTCGTCCATATGGCAGAATATTACTGAAATGCAATACACATGTTAAGTATGTTTATCATAAAATATTAGAAGAACACTGCAAAGTAAAGTGTCACAAACGTTTACAATTAGTCAAGTATCCATTAAATAATGTGGGCCAGTAATGGATATGAATAATTATCTAGGGGCAGTGGCTTCTCTTCCCACCCCTGCACCATCACCTCAGGAATCCACCAAGGATCCTTTCTTGGCCTACTCCTCCTCCTCATCTGCATGCTCGCCCATCTATGGACATGTGGTCAGTTTCCACAAGTACATAAATGCCACCCAGCTCTGCCTCTCCACCACTTATCTTGACTGCTCCACTGCCTCTGCAGTCAGGCTGCTGGTCTGACATCCTGTTTTGCTTAAGCCGCAATTTCCTCCACCGCCCCTTGCCACTGATTCCATCCCTGCCTCAGCAACTATCTCATGCTGAACCACCACCAATAACAGCAACTTGTATTTATATAGCGGTTTTAATGTAGTAAAACGTCCCAAGATGTTTCACAGTGATGCTATCAAACAAAATTTAACACCGGGCCGCATAATGAGATATTGGGGCAGATGACCAAAAGCTTGGTAAATGAGGTAGGTTTTAAGGAATGTCTTAAATGTAGAGATACAAAGAGGTTTAGAGAGGGAATTCCAGAGCTTGGGGTCTTGGCAGCTGAAGACACGGCCGCAAATGGTGGAGTGATTAAAATCGGGGCATGCTCGAGGCCAGAATTGGAGGAGCACAGATATATTGGAGGGTTGTAGGGCTGGAGGAAGTTCGAGATGGGAGAAGGGGGGGGGCTGCGGGGGAAGAGAGGGAGGTGCAAGGCCATGAAGGGATTTGAAATCTAGGTTGAGAATTTTTAAATCGAGGCATTGCTTAACTGGGTTCTAATGTAGGTCAACAAGCATGAGGGTGAAAGGGACTTGGTGTGAGTTACAACATAAGCAGCAGAATTTTGGATGACAAGTTTACACCGGGTAGACCATGGGAGGCTGGCCAGGAGCGTGTTGGAATAGTCAAGTCCAAGGCATGGCTGAGGGTTTCAATAGCAGATGAGCTGAGAGGGGTGGAGTTGGGTGGTGATCTGGAGGTGGAGGTCTTCGTGCTGGCACAGACATGTGGTCGGAAGCTCACCTTGGAGTCAAATATGACACCAAGGTCACGAACAGTCTGGTTCAGCCTCAGACAGTTGCCAGGGAGCGGGATGGTGTTGGTGGCTAGGGAATGGAATTTGTGGCAGGGTCCGAAGACAATGGCTTCAGTCTTCCTAGTATTTATTTAGAGAAAATTTCCAGTAATGGATGTCGGATAAGCAGTCTGACAATTTAGAGGCAGTGGAGGGGTCGAAAGAGCTGGTGGTGAGGTGCCAGCATGTTTGTGGAAACTGACGCAGTATTTTTGGATGAAGTCATCAAGGAACTGCGTTGATTAGCGCCATTTTGGTACTGTGACAGGGGCGGAAATCTGATTGGAGCCGTGCAAACATGGAGTTCTGGGAAAGATGGGAATGGATTTGGGAGGCGACAACATGTTCAAGGACATTGGAGAGGAAAGGGAGTTTGGAGATGGGGCAGTAGTTTGAAAGGACAGCGGGGTCAAGGTTTGTTTTTTTGAGGAGCGGGGTGATGATGGCAGATTTGAATAAGAACGGGACAGTACCTAAGAAGAGAGAACCGTTAACAGTATTAGACAACATGGGAGCCAGGAAGGGAAGTTGAGTGATCAGGAGTTTAGTGGGAATATGGTCGAGGGAGTGAGAATAGGTTTGAGGGAGCAGGAAGTGGGTCTCATGGACAAGATGAGCTCGGAGAGGGCATGTAGGGAGATAGGAGAGAAACTAGAGAAAGATGAGGTGAGTTCAAGGCTCGGGTAGGGGGGAAACCAGAGGAAGTTTGGCCCAGTGGGAGGGAAGCTGATCTTAGCGACAAACAAGTCCATGGGCTCCTCGCACTTGTTGGAGGTGAGAGTAGAGGAGACAGGGGTTTTAGGAGATGGTTTGCAGTAAAGAAAAGAAGCCGAGGATAACCTTGCATTCCAGGTGATACTGGAATAATGAGCAGTTTTGGCAGATGAGAGCAGGAGTCGATTGCGCATTATGTGGTGCAGCCAAATTTGGCAGAGAATGTAAACCAGATGTCCTCCATAACCATTCAAGTTTGCGTCCCTTGGACTTAAGGGAGTCGAGATAACGGCCGGTGAGGGGTGATGGCCAGGATGAGTGAGAGAGAAAGAGTAATGGTTTTAATGGGGACTAAGGCATCAAAGGTGGAGGTGAGGGAGGGTGTGGTTGAGCAGATCGGTAGCTGCAGGAATGCCATGGTGAATGGAGGGCCAAAGACTAGACAGTTAGAATTTTGAAAGTGCGGTTATTGGTGAATTGGGAGAGTTTTTTTTCCAGGGCGGATATAACAAGAAGTAGGGTTGGAAGGGAGATGTGGGCAAAGTTCCCAGTAATTCTTTTGGCGCAGCGTTGCCCCGTAAAGGGCCCGCACAGACCATTCAAAGTATCGCCTGTGTTTTTACATTGAAAAGCTATGCTGGTTCGCTGCGTAGCTTAAAGGGAACATTGAATGTGGGTGGAGAGTGATACAAGGAAGTGATCAGAGACAGCCTTATCTGTGATTGACACAATGGAAGTAGAGAGACCATATGAGATGGCAAGGTCAAGGAGATGGCTGTGAATATGGGTTGGGCAGTTATAAGGAAGGAGAACTTAAGGGAGGATCGGAGGGCAGTGAATTCAGAATATAGAGAGCATGATGAATTGAGATGGAGGCTGAAATCACCAAAGACGAGAAGTCGCTCAGAGCAGAGGCTGTGGGAGGAAAGCAGTGAAGATATCTCTGGGAGAAAATTAGCGTGGTACTTGGGTGGGCAGTAGAGAACGAGGATTTTAAATGAGAGGTGAGAGGGGTGGAACAAGATGAGATGCTCAAAGGTATCATTACTTGTCGGCCAGGTTTCTGTCAAGGCCATGATGTCGATGCAATCATTAACAATAAGCTCAAAGTGGCAAGGGCCTTGTTCACATGTGAACAGATATTCTGGAGGGAGTTGCAGAGGGACAGTGATAGCTGATCCACTGGCAGAATCCACATTCAGCACTGGGAGCAGTGAGTTTGGGAAGAAGATTAGCCCGAGCAGGTCAGCAAGAGAGTAGGATGGGATGCTGCTCATAAGGATGCAGCTACAAGTGCCTTGATGGGTGCTTTTGAGGATGCCAAGAAAGACATAGTGGGAAGCTGTAGGCTTATCTCAGAGGGAGCCATGCCTGGGACAGCAGCAGGAGAGTAGGAAGGTTGAGGAGTGCTGAAGGGTTGGGGTAGGGGTTTGGGAGGGCAGAGTACCTGAGAGGGGTGAAATGAAAGGAGGCATGGCAACAGGAGAAAGGGGTCTAGGAGGGGCAAAGAGAAAAGTAGTAAAAAAAACAGGGTGAAAAAAGTGAACATAGAAGTGATGGGCTCGGGTCTGGAAAGGCTGCCAAAATGTGCATGCAAATGGACATGAAAAATGGTTCTGTAGCCCTGGTTACATAGCAACTATTAGGATACATATAGCCTGGTAGAAAATGGAGAATAGAGAGGAGACAATAGGAGGAAGTCCAGAGTTAAAGTAAATGGTTCCATGGTGGGATAAGTTGACTTAGGGTGGAGTCAGCACTAGACTGCTAGCAACCTCTGGTCATATTCGAATCCCAGCTGAGGTCCCACTCCATATCCTATCAATCAGAAAGACTTCTATCTCCATAACATTGCCTGTATCTGCTCATCTGCTGCTGCAAACCTCAGCCAGTCTTTATCACCTCCAGATGCACCTATTCTACTGCTCTCCTGGCTCTTTGTCCATTTCCATCCTCTGTAAACTTTAGTTCATTCAAAAAAAAATAAGTTGCCTGTATTCTATCCTACACCAAGCCCCACTTGCCCATCATCTATAATATCACTGACTTCCATTGGTTCCTGGTTTCCCCTCCCCCCCCATTGCCTCAGATTTAAAATTCTCGACCTTTCTTAAACTCCTTCATGACTATGCCTCTCCTTATCTCAGTAATTTCAGTGCAACAAACCCCCTCCCCAAACTCTGTCTCTGACACTAACCCCTTGTGCATCCACCCCTCCGTTTGCCTCACCATTGGCAGGTGTGCCTCCTGACACTTAGAGCACCCACCCCCACCCCACCCCCTGCCCTGTACTTGACCGACTTAAAACCCACCGGGGTTTGTTAAACTTCAGTATTTTTAACTCCTGTAACTCCTCCGCATTGATTTCAAAATATTCTGGTGTCCAATAATAATTGTACAGAAAATCAGTACTTTCTTTCTTGTTAACACTTCTGGAATATAACCATTAAGTAATTCACCACTTTTACCTTTTAATGATCTAATGTTTTACAGTTATACTGGGGAGAAAAATTGTCATGTCTTTTGTCCTATTCCTTTCTAATGCCCTTTTTGTACACCCTTCATGCATGATGATGCCAGTCATATCAAATTAATATGTTCAGATTAAAACAAAGACCGCTAATTAGAATTATTCTATGCTCTTGCACAGAAAATGAGTCTTTATATTCCTTGACATCCTGGCCATAGAGAAAGAGGTGCTAGATGAGATAAAATAAACTGGGGGAGAGGGCCAGCAAGAGAGTGGTGCTGGGAGGTTTTTATAAGCTGTCTCCAGAAACACAATTTTTTTATTAGCAGCAAGATAAAAGCACCTTGAGATTCCCATTCCTACATCCCATTAGATGAGTCAGAACTAGTTCTACGTGCCTGGTGAACTAAAGAAGTCTGGGAGTAGTTGAGATGAGTATGGGAAGCTGACTTAATTTTGAGCGCTTAAATTTCAACCGTACAAGTTTTGGTACTCAAGGATAGGATACTAAACACTGCACTATCTGACTTGAGTTTATAATGTGTAGATTGAGCATTTATAATACAACACGCAAGCATTGATTGCTTTTAGGCCAACCTGTTCATTCTATATCAATCCAAAAAGTCAACAATACCAGCAATTACATTTCACAGTTTGCTCCTGGTAACGTAAGAGTTTATTTCAGTTATTGTTTGCTGAATCAGGATTATCAGAGTATTCTTAGAAATGGGACACCTCAGAATTGCCGGGTAAGCCTCCACAATTTCCCCCCAAAATTTTCGTCCTCTCAGCATTCAAAATTCATGTGATCGCTGTCTCTGTGTGCACCTTGTTAAACCACCCAACGTTGCAAGATTGTTTAGTAATGTTCCATACGCAAGTTATTGCATTTTAAGTGGAAGATGTACTTTAGGACTTGAAGCAGATGAAGTGAATATTGCAAACAGATTCTCTGGCGTTTTTATTTTCTCACTTTTCCTATAGTAATTTTGTCAAACTGTCCAAAGTTATTTCTGCAGATAAGAGTTGAGGGTTTGCATCTTAGCGATTAGCTGTTAATAGTTGGCTGTGTTTTGGTTGTTTTGTTGCAGGTCTCTGTCAGTTGGTGGAGGTGCTGCTGAATCTGTTAATTCTGGTGTGTGGGGCAATCTCCTACAGTGGCACTGGAGGCTACACAGATCTCTCCAGCCTGGGAAGTCTCTACTACTACACATTTGGATCAGCCTATAGTGGATTTCAAGGAGCAGAGGCTGAAAAAGTAGAAGCGTTGGATATTGCGTTTTACCAGCTAAAGTTGCCTACAGTCACTGCCACAATGGCGTACAGTGGGGCTTTAATGTCCTTTGCCTGCCTTTTGCTGGTTTTAGGCCTGGCTCGGATACCTTGGCGGTTTCCCATCCTAATGATGATTGAATTTATTCTAGATATAGCAATAGCACTTGCCTATATACCTGCTGTTTATTTTTATTTTCAACACTTGATTGAGGGCTACAATTCAGAAGTGTGTAAAGAGAGGGAGAGTATGTACAAAAGTAAAGGGTATGATGGGTTTAATTGCAGTCTGCATGGTGCTGACATAGTTGGTGGTCTAGCTGGCTGCCTGGCTATCATAGTATACGTGCTCAATGCAGCAGCAGCGATTTTGGCATTTAGAAAGGTTAGAAGACTAAAGGGTATGAGAGAAAATGATATCAAATGTACAATTGTTTAATTTGTCTCTATCTGCATACAGTTCTGTTGCATAGCAACAGGGAAATCAGCTGTTTGCACTATTCTGTTTTATCTAAGATGAAATTTCACATCTTTGACATTCGAGGTAGATGATATACATGCAATTTAAAACTTTTACAGCTGCGAGTTGCAATGACCGGTCACAAAAACAACTAGAAAAGGTCTTTAAAAAATCCTGCAATACCCTGTATTAGACTTTCCTTTGTTTCATAGGTTTTGGCTTTTGTAGGTTTTCAGTAGGGCCAAGAAGCTCCTGAATTTATTAATACATTACTCAAAGTAGCAAGCTTGATAAATGTTACTACGACTGCAACACTCAAATGTAGATGAATATAAAATATTACACAGATGCCTTTACCTTCAGAGAGGGATTGTAAAACTCACTTCTACTTTTGAGTTGGTCTATCTTGCACTCAAATAGCCAAAATACACAGTGCACATAAATTGATGTTATGGTGGAATACAGTGAGGAGCACACTAGAGGCAGTAAAGTGCATTTTACATTTCTGTCGTGAGACAATTAACAGGCCTATTCCTCTCAAAAAGGAGATGGGTAAGTGGCAGTCTTCCCATTTTACCTGAAGAGGTATATTAAAGGTGCACATCAGTGTAGAGGGAAGCATTAATCTATCCCGCCTTGCACAGTTAATTGTGCACACCAACTGAACAGGCTTTAAACACTGTATAGAAGAAGACAGATATGAATCAAACGCATTAATCAGATGGGACTTTAACAGTTTCCTTTTAATTGTTACGTCTGCTGCACAAGTGGTCTAGTTACACATTGTGGAGCAGTTTTTCATCTTAAACTAGTCCTGTTGATCTGTGCCATGTTCTCAGTTAACCAACTGAAAAGTCAGAAACTGTTTTTTTTTAAAAACAAAACGGGACAAGGCAGCTCAGTGGGTTTAGCACATTGTCTGTTCAACTCTGGAACTTGGGCTTGAACTTATTATCCCTGATGAAAATCTTCTGTTGACTAAGAATACTATAGAACAGTAATTGAAATGGTATCAAAAAGTGACTATAATTTGGCATTAAAATATCAGGCCACAAAGATGGTTGGTGACAGAAATGGAAATATTATTTAGTGGAATGTTCTAAAATAGGGTTTAAAGATATTCTGATGGCAGAATAGAAATTGCTTTACCTTATCTCGGAGTACTTAATGCTAGGTACGAGGAAATGAGAAAAGTGTTCCATTCCCAGAGCTTGCTCTCCTTACTTAGTAGGATTTTAAAAATCCCTAAATGTTGGATAAGTGCAGTAGTTAATACGTATGTATTAAGCACAATTACAATGCTAAACAAATTCAAAATTGAGTCAAAAATTGTCAGGCTGCATTCTACTTATTCCTAAACTAGCTACTGACTTTTTAAACTAGAGAAGAATTGCATTTTGAGTTTATAATGTAAATTTATTTTTTGTATGCTTAACTTTTATATTGATGGGTATTTCTTAAGCTTTTACTACTTTATATAATATACCATGTATTTCTGAAAAGTATTTTTTTTGTATTGATCAGGTTGATAAGATGTTGTATATAGTTCAACTATATTAAAAGCAATGTCCAATTTGTGTTTGTTTTTGTTCGTTACTAGGGAGGTCAGCAGAATGGAACCAAATTGTATAGAAATGATAGTGGTGCCATAAAGTAGGGCAAAGTTATAGCAGTTACACAGCTCATGCATGCTAATAAATTGTTCCAACATTACCATGTACATTTCCTTTTAGATGTCAGGACAAGCACCTGAATCCACATATCTGGTAATCTCACTTTATAACAACATCAAACAGGCATGTGAGTGGGTTCGGATAACTTGTTCTCTGATTATTTATTCCCTTCCTGATTGAGGAAGTGACTGGTGTCAGATTGGTACCTCCCTTTGCTTTGCAACTCATTATATGGAGAATCAAGTGCAGTTTCAGATCCTTCCATTCAATCCTGCAGTATATTGCAGACCTGTAACCAACATGGACATGGGCTAGAAATTCCATTTTTGGTGATGGGGGTATTTCTACGAGACCTAACATTTGGGATAAAATACGCCCAGCGGTAAAAATTGGCGTTGCACGAGGATTCGTGGCACAAACTGCGAATTTTCTGCAAGTTTTCTCTGCGGCCGATACCGCTGCAAGTTGCAAGGAAGGGGGAAAACACCAAAAAATGTTTTCCAAAAAACATTCACAATACACTTAACTATTGAATCTCTGCAAAATAATTAAAAAATGAAAACTTTAACTTGCCTTTTTTGCAGGTCTTCATACCTACCGCTGTTCCAAGGGCTGCAACGCAGGTTTTTCCCGGGCATTTTTTTCGTCCTAACTACAGGTGCGCTGTAAGCCAAATTTTTGGCGAAAGCGCTATTTTGAGTCTTGCACACCGGCGGTCCACTGCCCAACGGTACTTAAAAACTGCCAACGTAAGACTTCTCCGAATTTCCTGGCTCACCGTTTTTCACCAAAAACAGCGAAATAGCGCCGAAAAACCGGGCGCAAGGTTGGCGAATTTTTAGCCCAATTATTTACTGCTTGACATTTTACTGATGTGGGCATTTCGTGATCTCTCTAATTGCTGGCTCACTTAACGTGGCAAACAGTCTGGCAGAACTCTGGTAGTCACTCAGGCACAGTATGATCACTGCCAAATTGCTCACAGTTGAACATTTTGCAGGATCGTTTTCAATTTCACTTAAAAGGGTGGGGGAGGAGGGGGTCAGGAATATATTCAACTGAGAAATTTCACCATAATCCTAAGCATTATGAAGAGATACACAGACTTCCTGGTGCCTCATCACTGCTTGTTGCTCCATTGTATTATTTAAAAATACTGGTTAGAGACACATTTAGTGTTCAACTTTTTATGATAATAGATTGTGATAAGAATTCCCCCAATTGTGGCACAAGAGTGGAATTTGACAATCTTGAGAGAAAAATCTACACACATTAGCTCTCTGATGCTTTAGAGTTGCGTAGAGACTACAAATCCTTTGTTCCAGTAAGTTTTTGGAGGAAGTCATATTCTTTCTCACATTTTTGTCCCCGCTAGCCGTTAAACACAAAGGGAATTTCCACTTTAATTTGCAAGAATTTGTGTTGAATCATAAAGTTGTGACCACATTCTACTTGAGGTAGGGACTTAAGGGGTGGGTTTGAGCCTTTCTCTACCAAATGTACTTTATGACACTGCTAAGCTCACTGGTAACTTGTAAGAAGGTTTTACCTCTGGGATCGACAGAGATGGATGTAAAGTGAGGCCAAATGATCTGTCACTTCCTTGGCTCTTCATGTAGGTCCTTTGGAAACAGGAGTAGGGGAAGGACCTGGGAAAATCATGGCATGACCGGCAAGTGCTTCTGAATTTTGTGCTATCTTTCTGTTGTGCTATCGTAGTAGCATGCATCTTCAGAACCATCGTTGGAGCCAGCCTGAAAGCAGGCATCTCGTGTAGATCTGCCCCTCCTGAGATTGGGAAGCCTCAAACCAAAATTAATTTTTCTTGGTAAACTTGGGTCCTGGAATCAGTTTAGGTTCAGGAAGAACGTCCCCAGTTTGCAGTTTACTTGCTATTCCAACGCACTCCTGGCTGACCTCCCACATTGCACCCTACGTAAACTTGAGGTAATCCAAAACTCGGCTGGCCGTGTTGTAACTCGCACCAATTTCCACTCACCCATTACCCCTGTGCTCGCTGACCTATGTTGGCTCCAGGTTAAGCAATGCCTCGATTTCAAAATTCTCATCCTGGCTTTCAAATCCCTCCATGGTCTCGTCTCTCCTTATTTCTATAATCTCCTTCAGCCCCGCCCCCACCACCCCACCCGAATTATCTGCGCTCCTCTAATTCTGTCCTCTTGAGCATCCCTGATTATAATCGCTCAATCATTGATGGCTGTGTCTTCTGTTGCCTGGGATCTAAGCTCTGGAATTCCCTGCCTGAACCTCTCTACCTCTCTTTCCTCCTTTTAAGACGCTCCTTAAAACCTACCTCTTCGACCGAGCTTTTGATCACCTGCCCTCATTTCTTCTCCTGTGCTCGTTGACATTTTTTGTCTCCTAATACTCCTGTGAAGTGCCCTGGGATGTTTCACTATGTTAAAGGCGCTATATAAATACAAGTTGTTGTTTAATCTTCAGCCTCTTTTTTCCCAGCACCTTCCCTCCCTTTGAAGCTGAACATGAAAATTAAACTTTGTTGGATTTTAAATCTTGGTTGTATTTACTTTAATGTTTTTTAATAAAAGTGGGTACTGAACACTCAAATAGGCTCCGTGATACCAGTAGAGTCCTTCAAAATTCCTTTGATTTTCATGTTCTTTGTTGAATCAAATACCAGGAAATACAAACTATGGGAGGGATATTTAAGTTTCTTGTCCTACCCGCATCTGTTTTTTTAAACTTGTTTTTTTGGGTTAGAAGTGGAAACCATTTTACCGGTTTGCAGTTTGGAATGTGTGTGTTGAGACAGCACAAAGGCATGAGAAGAATGATGCATACTTAGTATTGACCAATAGAATTAAAAGTTTTGCATCAACAGCAGGTCCAATCTCATCAAAGGTGACATGTATCCATTGGCCAAAAAATCTTAACTGACACACATACCACCAGGTTAATGCTGAGTGCTTTCATTTAGTCAGTGGGATACTTGATCCAGGCATGGCATCCAATTGTATTTTGAATAACTCCAATGTTCTGCTGCCATTTACTTGTTGGACAGATAATTTTTCACTGAGTAAAGTTGCTTGTGACATCTGGGCTAACCTTACTTCACCAATTTCCATTTTATGGTCCTATCTTCTCCGTACTGTTTAAAGTCATGATTTAGCTTTGCCTTATTTACATAATTTAATATTTTCTATCCATCAATGAATTCCTCCCGTCTTAGGTTTCACTAAACTTTCCCCGTAGTTCGTTCCTTATATACTTGGGGTTAAGTCTCTTATCTCTTATAAACGCTTTCTCCTTATCATCTTTAATGGTGACTAAAACCGGTTTGACCACTGACTAAGAAAATCTCGAGATGTAAGTTTTGCTAATGTATCAATTTAGTATTGTCAGTTGGGAAAGGAATCCAAGCATTTCTTTGCATGCAGTTATTACAATGTTCCAATCAGACCTAGGCTTCATATTCAATTTAAAAAACAGCTGTCTTAAGTGACTTTTCTTTGTTGTTTCTGAGAATAATGGACTGTAGAAAATACATATAGTGCCCTTGATTTGTTAATCTATGTGAACTATTCTTGGTGATGGCCGCCTCAAAATGTAATCTCTTTTAGTGGGTGTCGAGAAACAGTGCAGTTGGGAAGTTATCATGACTGAGATAAGATTTAAGATGTGGAGCCATCATTGTCCACGCCTGAAATTTGACAAACTAGATGATGCCTGACCTGCTGAATATTTACAGCATTTTCTGTTTTTATTTCAGATTTTCAGCCTCCACATTATTTTGCTACTTGTTCAGATCAGAGAATTCTTTAAAGGAATTATTGTGTTTGTTTATTAAGGATAATCTTCAGATGGTCTTTTACATCAAATCAAAATTCACTTCGAAAACCAAAAGACTTTCAGATCTCTGTGTTGCTGTGCCCTATACAGGAGTGAGCCACTAAAAGCTTTTGAGGGATTATGTCCCAGTGGATTGGAAGGTAGCAAATGTAACCCTGCTATTCAAGAAAGGAGGGAGAGAGAAAACAGGGAACTACAGGGCAGTTAGCCTGACATCAGTCATCGGGAAAATGCTGTAATCCATTATTAAGGAAGTGGCAACAGGACACTTACAAAATTATATGGTTCGGCAGAGTCGGTATGGTTTTATGAAAGATAAATCGTATGACAGATTTTAGTGTTTTGAGGATGTAACGAGCAGGGTAGATAAAGAGAAACAGTTAATGTAGTATATTTGGATTTCCAAAAGGCATTCAAAAAGGTGCCACATAAATGATAAGCAAGATAAGGGCACATGGAATTGGAGGTAATGTATTAGCATGGATAAAGGATTGGTTAACAGAAAACAGAAGGGATAAACTGGTTATTTACAGATTGGCAGGCTGTAACTTGTAGGGTGCTGCAAGGATCAGCGCTTGGGCCTCAGCTATTTACAATCTATATTAATGACTTAGATGAAGGGACCAAGTGCAATGTGTTCAAGTTTGCTGATACAAAGCTAGGTGGGAAAGTAAGCTGTGAGGACACAAAGAGGCTGCAAAGGGATGTAGAGAGGTTAAGTGAGTGGCCAATAAGATGGCAGATGGAGTATAATGTGAGGTTATTCATTTTGGTAGAAAGAATAGATAAACAGAATATTTTTTAAAGGGTAACTATTAAATGTTAGTGTTCAGAGAGTTGTAAGTGTCCTAATACAAGAAGCACAGAATTAACATGCAGACACAGCAAGCAATTAGGAAGGCAAATGGCATGTTGGCCTTTATTGCTAGAGGGTTGGAGTACAAGAATAAGGAAGTCTTGCTACAATTGTGCTGGGCTCTGGGGAGAACACATCTGGAGTCCTGTGCACAGTTTTGGTCTTATTTAAGGAAGGATTAACTTGCCTTGGAGGCAGTGCAACAAAGGTTCACTAGAATGATTCCTGGGATGAGAGGGTTGTCCTATGAGGAGAGATGGAGTAGATTGGGCCTATACCACTGGAGTTTAGAAGAATGAGAGGTGATCTCATTAAAACATAAGATTCTGAGGAGGATTGACAGGGTAGATGCAAAGATTGTTTCCCCTGGTTGGAGAGCCTAGAACTAGGGAGCAGAGTCTCAGGATAAGGGGCGGCCTTTTAAGACTGAGACGAGGAGGAATTTCTTCACTGAGGGTTGTGAATCTTTGGAATTCTTTGCCCTAAAGTGCTGACTATATTCAAGGCTGAGATAGATAGATTTTGGACTTGAGAGGAATCAAGGGATTATGGGGACAGGGCAGGAAAGTGGAGTTGAGGTTGAAGAGCAGCCATGAACTTATTGAATGGCGGAGCAGCTCGAGGGGCTGAGTAGCCTACTCCTGCTCCTAATTCTTATGTTATTGTGTCACATAATTTACTACAAGGAATATTACCCAACATCTAATCAACAGTGGTAAAGATAAGAGAAACTGAAATCCTTGTAGTTCTTTTTAGTAACTTGAGTAAATCTGGTTATTGTACTTTTAGCATCTTATGTCTTTTGGCTTGTATCATTTCACGTGTAACTAAGTTTGTAATCATTGGCTACTTGTTGCTTTCCGATTTCAAAAGTGATGGAAGAACATGGCGAGCAGTACACTGATTTATTTCAGTTCATAGGAGACTTGATGTATTCAGAAAAAGCTATATAATTGCATTTAGATTTTTGTGGTTTGCCACAGTGATAGGATACTCAGAGCACAGCTAGCACACTGCACTTAAATATTCTCAGCCTTTGATTATCTCTTCGATCAATTCGATTATCAGATTGAATGGTGTTTGAAAAACTGTCCCTCTGTGTTAAGTTAACTTTACTCCACCAATTGGGTTGCGACGCAAATTGCAAACTCATGGATGCAGATTTGGTGTCGGAAATGAAACATCTATCTAGGTTATTTTCTGAGGGGGTGGCAGAACACAATAATAGTGTAGCCCAGTGGCCATGGAACTACTTGATAATGTTGGGTGCAAAAGGACAAACATTCCAACCCCAAAACTAACATATGAAAGCAATCAATAATTTAAAAAACTTCAGGAAAATGTGTCATTGAAGAAATTCTTGAATCCAACTGCATGGTGTTATATTACAAAGTGTCTATTGACACCACTGTGCCAGTCAGTGAGCTGGGGAGGGCGAGACTTATTTAAAGAGTCTCTACAAACTACAGCACAGAACTCTTAACCGAAACGACAGCAAAATCTCCCGATAAAAACATATGTTATTTCTCCAGCAAAATGCGGTGAGTGGAAGATAGTTACATAATATAAATTTATGTACGTAAAATCAATCCAGTCACTTGCAGCAAGGCGATCTCCAGACGTGATTGACAGGGTAATTCCCCAATCGTCTCCATTCAGGCCGGGAATTGTAGTGTCACTATGTAGCACGCTGAGGATCAAAATGCTGCCTTACCCATTCTGCTCAGAGCAGTTGCCCGACAAGGTCTGCATTATTTTGTTTCTTATCTGAAATTGTGCTGAGGGTTATTTGTTCTGTGGTCTGCTGCAGGTGAGGGTTTAAGAAAATAATTCTGTTCTTTGCACGAACAAGACGAGTATTGTTGCGAGTTGACAGTTTTACTGCTTGTGCTTCAGCATTGAGAAGGATCCATCCTTCTACAGTTTCCTGCTTCTTTCATCACTTGCTTTTGTTCAGCTTTGAATCCATTTTGAGTATAAGATCTTCCTTAAAATATCTCTTAGCAGCATCGTATAAACATTTCAAAACAGCTTATGGAAACGTCTACTTATGAAATGTTATTACAGAGTTGTGGCAAGAACACTTCACTAACGAGGTACTTAAAAAATTGTATTGCTGCTTACAAAAGAAAAATAGTTATCTAGCAGGTGAGCTAACACTTGGTCCATATTTCTGAAAGGACTTACAAAAAAAAAGTTTGAAATGCATGTCAGGTTCCCATCCAATTAGTTTCACATGAATAAATTATTGGTTTTGCTTCAAAGGTAACATTGGTCTGCTAATCCAAGTCTAATAATTTCTCTAATGAACCACAGCAGGCAAGGTTTTGTTTTTAGCTGAATATAGCGATTAAATCCCTGACAACGGAGGCAGCGCGAGCCTGGAGCAGCTGGAGGGGGTTTTAAACATAAATGTCTCCCTGACAACGGAGGCAGCTCGAGCCTGGAGCAGCTGGAGGGAGATTTAAACATCAGCAGCCCCTGACAATGGAGGCAGCTCGAGCCTGGAGCTATTACAGGTCCTAACAAGAGGACAAAATGAGGAATAAAAAATAATAAAATTTACATTAGAAGGATGGAGGACAGTGATTGGTTCTTCCAGATTAATTGAATCATTGGACAGAGAATGAATCTTAGACAGCTAATAACTGATTTAAGTTGCTTCAATTGCTGATTTTTAAATGTTAATTTAATTTATAATGATGGTATATATTTAATTTTGTTTAATTATAATTAATTATACTGATTTTACTATTGTATTTACAATGTAATTTGAATGTTTTGGTTTTTTTCCACCTGTATCTGCGTGCGCATCCTGGCTGCCACCTTGGATCTGAGCATTTAACCTCTTTTTACACTTCCTTCTCATGCTTTTTCTCTCTTTCACTTAATAGCCAATATCTAACATGTTGTAAAATTGTTGTGAAGCTCCTTGGGATGTTTTACTATGTTAAAGGCGCTATATAAATAAAAGTTATTATTTTTTATTAAATATTTTAACCCAGCCTTCGAGCTGCATGCAACACCAAAGTGAGGGATTCCAGTCTTTGAAGTTGCTCTGTGCCACTGCCATATACTGAGTTCATTTACTGAATACCTTCACCACATGGACTCCAGCAGTTCAAGGCGGCCCACCATCACCTTCTCAAGTATAACTGGGAATGGGGCATTAAATGCCGTCCATATACCAAGAATGATTTTTTTAAAAAATGTAGGTCTAGTACATCATTAGCCAATTGGAGCTGTGTTGTGCAGGAGAGAAATTGGCGATTAATTCTAACCCTAACCCTAACTACAGGTGCCCTAATTTCTAATGATGGTTTCGGAGTCAATACTGCAGATATTTGTTGCCCTGATCGGTCTGTGGTAACTGCGGTATTTATTTATGGCAATGACGTTGCATGTGGTTAGACACAATTAATGCCAGTAACGGAGAAAAACGCGAAAATAATTTCTAGCATTATTTCCTAATTTTTGTGCTTTTCCTTCAGGGCTGTTAATGCTGGTAAATGGAACTGTTCCCATTTCAGTCACCCAGTATTATCAACCACTCTCAGGTTATGTATAGCATGATTAGATGCAGAATAAAGCTACCACTACTCTGCTCCAAACAATCAGAACAGGACCCCCTACTACACCAATACAAGATGTGTTCCATTTCAACCAACCTCTCGAGTGAGATTTCCAATGTGTGTAGGCCAATGCCCATTAGGAACTTGATAAAATTCAGTCAAGCAACACCTTGAATTCAAAATTCTCATCCTTGTGTTCAAATCCCTCCATAGCATCGCCCCTGCCCATCTCTGTAACATCTTCTAGCCCTACAACCTTAAGAGATCTCTGCGCACCTCCAATTTCCTTTGGTGGCCTTGCCTTCAGCTGACTAGGCCCTAAAGCTTTGGAATTTTCCTCCCTAAACCTTTCTGCCTCTTCACTGCCATCTCCTCCTTTAAGATGTTCCTTAAAACGTAGCTCTTTGACCAAGCTTTTGGTCATCTGACCTAATATCTCCTTATGTGGCTGTGTCAAATTTGGTTTGATAAAATTTGTTCCTGTGAAACACCTTGGGACGTTTAAGGTGCTATATAAATTCAAGTTGTTGTTGAAACTTCCAAACTCTAATCAATGCACAAAAGAGTCACAAGGTTGATTCCTAGGTTCAGAGGACTAGGATTATGAAGAAAATTAAGGAAAATTTGAATCCTTAAAGGGGACGAAGAGACCAAGTAGAATAAGAAAGGTTAATCCTGAGCACTGTTTCAAGCTAAACCACAACTATAGGACAAGGGGCTATAGGTCTAAACTGGTAAAAGGCAAGTTCACGACAAAGGTCAAGAAGCACTTCTTCACACAAAGAAGCATGATTAATATCTGCTGTGGTCTTCCTGGTAGGGAAGTGGAGTCAAAACATATGGAGCTATTCAGAGACATTTGCTGGGCAGGTTGGAACTTACCATGGAAGGACGAGCTAGATGGGTTGAATGGTATCCTTTCTCTGTATTTTATCTTTTTGATCTGAAGCATAAACATAACCAATAATATTTTGCTTAATAGAGTAGAAGACCAAAAGAGCCACAATAAAGTTAACTTGATTGTGAAAAATAAGTGACCTATATTAGGTACTTGTAAAACATTTACGAATAATCTTTATTTATAGAAAATGGAAAGAAATCACTTGTCATACTTTGTGTACTATTCTAACTCATGTACAGTGAAAAGTTGGGCACAAATTGCATGAACAAATTGTATGACTGTAATGAGCATTATGTAGGCCCTGGTCACCAAGGCATTTGAAGCCATGATTTTCATTGGCAACTGCAGTGTTAATGAATTGAATAAATATATTTAAGATAGAGGCAAATAGTGAAATATTATGGAACAGAACAGCTCTCACCCCACATGCTATATCTGTGAAATATAATTGATCAGGTTTTAACCGAATGTTATTGTTGTATTGATATTCTAAGTTTTGGTCAACTATCTTGAGTTGGGAGAAATCAATAATAATTGAGTTTCATCTGTTGGAGCTCACTCCCAAAGGAAACTAGATGTGATGAGCAGAATGTATAGTAGGTCAAGAAAGGAATAAGGGAACATAGCAATGTTTAAATAGCCAGGATCTACCTGCACAAGAGACCTGTGTTTTTCTTCAGTTTTTGAATTTTTGTTAATACAATTGAATTTGAAACTAGACAAAAATAAACACCCGTGAGTATTTTTGACCTCCTTCACAATACATTCGCTCACTTTTCACAATAGAAAACAAACTGAGGAGTCGTGGAAATAGGAATATTTAGATTTTTTTTTAATAAAGTGAATGATGGAACAGAGTACATAGAAAATAGGTGCAGGAGTAGGCCATTCGGCCCTTCAAGCCTGCACCGCCATTCAATAAGATCATTGCACAATTGAGGAACAGTGGAGGACTTTTAAGGAGCTCTTTCATAATGCGCAACAAAAATATATTCCAGTGAAAAAGAAGGGCGGCAAGAAAAGGGATAACCAGCTGTGGATAACCAAGGAAATAAAGGAGAGTATCAAATCAAAGACCAATGCGTATAAGGTGGCCAAGGTTAGTGGGAAACTAGAGGATTGGGAAGATTTTAAGCAACAGCAAAGAATGACTAAAAAAGCAATAAAGAAAGGAAAGATAGATTACGAAGGTAAACTTGCGCAAAACATAAAAACAGATAGTAAAAGCTTTTACAGATATAAAAAATGGAAAAGAGTGACTAAAGTAAATGTTGGTCCCTTAGAAGATGAAAAGAGGGATTTAATAATGGGAAATGTGGAAATGGCTGAGACCTTAAACAATTATTTTGCTTCTGTCTTCACAGTGGAAGACACAAAAACCATGCCAAAAATTGCTGGTCATAGGAATGTGGGAAGGGAGGACCTTGAGATGATCACTATCACTAGGGAGGTAGTGCTGGACAGACTAATGGGACTGAAGATAGACAAGTCCCCTGGTCCTGATGAAATGCATCACAGGGTATTAAAAGAGATGGCAGAAGTTATAGCAGATGCATTCGTTATAATCTACCAAAATTCTCTGGACTCTGGGGAGGTACCAGCGGATTGGAAAGCAGCTAATGTAACGCCTCTGTTTAAAAAGGGGACAGACAAAAGGCAGGTAACTATAGGCCGGTTAGTTTAATATCTGTAGTGGGGAAAATGCTTGAAACTATCATTAAGGAAGAAATAACGGGACATCTGGATAGGAATAGTGCAATCAAGCAGATGCAGCATGGATTCATGAAAGGGAAATCATGTTTAACTTACTGGAATTCTTTGAGGATATAACGAGCATGGTGGATAGAGGTGTACCGATGGATGTGGTGTATTTAGATTTCCAAAAGGCATTCGATAAGGTGCCACACAAAAGGTTACTGCAGAAGATAAAAGTACGCGGAGTCAGAGGAAATGTATTAGCATGGATAGAGAATTGGCTGGCGAACAGAAAGCAGAGAGTTGGGATAAATGGGTCCTTTTCCGGTTGGAAATCAGTGGTTAGTGGTGTGCCACAGGGATCAGTGCTGGGACCACAACTGTTTACAATATACATAGATGACCTAGAGGAGGGGACAGAGTGTAGTGCAACAAAATTTGCAGATGACACTAAGATTAGTGGGAAAGCGGGTTGTGTAGAGGACTCAGAGAGGCTGCAAGGAGATTTGGATAGGTTAAGCGAATGGGCTAAGGTTTGGCAGATGGAATACAATGTCGGAAAGTGTGAGGTCATCCACCTTGGGAAAAAAAACAGTAAAAGGGAATATTATTTGAATGGGGAGAAATTACAACATGCTGTGGTGCAGAGGAACCTGGGGGTCCTTGTGCATGAATCCCAAAAGGTTAGTTTGCAGGTGCAGCAGGTAATCAGGAAGGCAAATGGAATGTTGGCCTTCATTGCGAAAGGGATGGAGTGCAAAAGCAGGGAGGTGTTGCTGCAACTGTATAAGGTATTGGTAAGGCCGCACCTGGAGTACTGCATGCAGTTTTGGTCACCTTACTTAAGGAAGGATATACTAGCTTTGGAAGGGGTACAGAGACGATTCACTAGGCTGATTCGAGAAATGAGGGGGTTACCTTATGATGATAGATTAAGTAGACTGGGTCTTTACTCCTTGGAGTTCAGAAGGATGAGAGGTGATCTTATAGAAACATTTAAAATCATGAAAGGGATAGACAAGATAGAGGCAGAGAGGTTGTTTCCTTTGGTGGGGGAGACTAGAACTAGGGGGCACAGCCTCAAAATACGGAGGAGTCAATTTAAAACCGAGTTGAGAAAGAATTTCTTCTCCCAGAGGGTTGTGAATCTGTGGAATACTCTGCCCAAGGAAGCAGTTGAGGCTGGCTCATTGAATGTTTTCAAGTCAAAGATAGATAGATTTTTAAGCAATAAGGGAATTAAGGCTTATGGGGAGAGGCCGGGTAAGTGGAGCTGAGTCCACGACCAGATTAGCCATGATCTTATTGAATGGCGGAGCAGGCTCGAGGGGCTAGATGGCCTACTCCTGTTCCTAATTCTTATGTTCTTATGGCTGATCATTCCCTCAGTACCCCATTCCTGCTTTCTCTCCATACCCCTTGATCCCCTTAGCCATAAGGGACATATCTTACTCCCTCTTGAATATATCCAATGAACTGGCATTAACAGGTAGGGAATTCCATAGGTTAATAACTCTCTGAGTGAAGAAGTTTCTCCTCATCTCAGTCCTAAATGGCCTACCCCTTATCCTTAGACTGTGACCCCTGGTTCTGGACTTCCCCAACATCGGGAACATTCTTCCCGCATCTAACCTGTCCAGTCCCGTCAGAATCTTATACGTTTCTATGAGATCCCCTGTCATCCTTCTGAACTCCAGTGAATAAAGGCCCAGTTGATCCAGTCTCTCCTCATATGACAGTCCAGCCATCCCTGGAATCAGTCTGGTGAACCTTCGCTGCACTCCCTCAATAGCAAGAACATCCTTCCTCAGATTAGGAGACCAAAACTGAACACAATATTCCAGGTGAGGCCTCACTAAGGCCCTGTACAACTGCAGTAAGACCTCCCTGTTCCTGTATTCAAATCCCCTAGCTATGAAGGCCAACATACCACTTGCCTTCTGCACCACCTGCTGTACCTGCATACCCACTTTCAGTGACTGATGAACCATGACACCCAGGTCTTGTTGCACCTCCCTTTTTCCTAAACTGCCACCATTCAGATAATATTCTGCCTTCGTGCTTCTGCCCCCAAAGTGGATAACCTCACATTTATCCACATTATACTAAATCTGCCATGTATTTGCCCACTCGCCTAACCTGTCCAAGTCACCCTGCAGCCTCTTAGCATCCTCCTCACAGCTCACACCGCCACCCAGCTTAGTGTCATCTGCAAACTTGGAGATATTACACTCAATTCCATTAATCTAAATCATTAATATATATTGTAAAGAGCTGGGATCCCAGCACTGAACCCTGCGGCACTCCACTAATCACTGCCTGCCATTCTGAAAAGGACCCGTTTATCCTGACTCTCTGCTTCCTATCTGCCAACCAGTTCTCTATCCACGTCAGTACATTACCCCCAATACCATGTGCTTTGATTTTGCACACCTTCTGTTGATGCCATTTACCCATATGGACTTCTTGAAAAGAGGGTAAGTGTGTGTTTCTTTTTAATGTGTTTTATCCATGGTTTTAGGCCTATTTTAGTTTGGTCCATCTCTATTCTTCCATCACCTTTAACAGGACTTTCCACAACCAGCTTAGGTCAATGGCAAACCAATCTAATTCAAGTAACCAGTGCTCTATCACAAGGTCACTTAGCCAAATTTAAAAAAAAAGAGGAACAAATATCCTTTCATTCACTTGTGAGCTACAAAGGGAGCAGGATATAGGAAAGTAGGACTTGACTGACAATTAACTGCAATATACCCAAAATTGATCACTCACCCATTATTCCTTTCTTGTCAGGTATAGTTCAGATGCTGGAGGCTGTGTTAAATTTGCTGGTCTTGGTGTGTGTGGTGGCAGCATACGTTGTTCTCTCCGGATACAGCAGTAATGGTGGACTGGCAACAAGCTTCTTCAGCATCAACAGTGACTTTTCTCCATTTGAAGGGGAGCAACTGAAGCAAGTACAGAAGCTTGACCGGGAGTTTATTCTAATGCGAGCACCTGAACTCTACACTGGCATTGGAGTTTCAATCGGCATGTTTGCCATCACTCTGGGTATTATGGTTAAGGGTGCTCAACATTTACATACCATGTCCCTGAAGTGGTTGATTTTTGAAGTCATATTCAATGTGTTAGCATCCTTGTGTTATGCAGCAGCAGTTGGTCTTTACTTGTATTTTGTCCTCCAGCTTAATACTACAGATATTTGTAAGGAGAGGGAACTTCTTTACGCAAGGTATGGTCTCAACTGGATGAACTGTGATTTAGCTGGGTCTGATGGGGCAGCAGCCTGCTTTGGTATACTCCTCGCCATATGTTATTGTGTTAGTGCAGTACTGACAGTGCAATTTTACCGAAAGATGGGGCAACAAAATGGAAATAATTCACATTCTTAAGACAATTTATTCTTTACAATGAATTCCAAAAGATGTTTCATAGATAGCTTAGTAGTTAATGCACTGCACGGTATGGTGCTGAGCCAAATAAAAACAAGTATTTATTTAATGCCTTTAACGTAGTAAAATGTCCCAAGATGCTTCACAGGAGTATTACAAGACAAATAAAAACATGAAGGGCCCATATCTGAGCTTAGGTCATTGCTGAATTGTCAGCTGGGGAAGCAGTAGGCACTGCAGCTAACCTCAGCGTTACTTGAAGGAGGAAAGTGAAAAGATGAACCAGGTTTTACTCTTGATTAATCAGTGAATATTGCTGGAATTTGCATATGTATGGAAAACAGATGAGGACAACTTCAAATATGATGCCTGCATTTGATAAAATAGCCTGGCAAAACTCAATGGGCAAATTTACATCTGAAGAAAGGCAAGTTGAACATACGGCTTTGGCCCAGTTTGAATCACCTGCCCTGAAATTCCGGTTGGAGGCTTCTTTCGGACGAATGCCTCCGACAGGAGAATTTTAACAAATTTACCTGGTGGTCCCGGAGGAGTGTGGAATTCCAGTGGGGTGGCCTTCTCTTCCCACGCTGCAAAGCACGCTCCTGCCCTCTAGGTTTCCACACAGAAGGTGCAGTCATGTGCGACCTGCTCAATCATGTACAGTATTCCACAGCTTTCTCATTAATAGCAATGAGAACTCCGTATCTACGAGTTCTCATTGCTATTAATGAGTAGGAAAAAAACATTAAATATCATAATAAAAACACCTCAAAATTAAAATTAATTGAAATTAAAGCTAATAAATGTCTTTTTTTTTTAAAAAATCAGAAAAATATTTTTTCTCTCAAGTTTTGTAATTAGGGTTAAAATAAACCTTACCTTATAGTGGGCAGGGTTTTTAAACAATAAAATGTTTTTAAAATTTAATTTTATGTTTTTGTATATTTTAAAACTCTTATGCCTGTAAAAATAGGCTATGCACCTACTTTTATCAGGCGCAAGAGTTTTGAGGACATTTGCTGGGCAAGGTATGGGTAAATACCGCAATCTTGCCCATGCAAATGTCCTTGCTCCTGAGATGCGTGCGATCTATCAAGCTCCAACTTAGGGTTAGGGTTAGGGTTAGGGTTGGGGGGCGGGGGGTGGATATTTTAAGTATGTAACGTAGGTATGTTTGTACCTTCAGTACAAACACACAGTCATTTCTCCAACATTCTTAAAACTAATACTAAAGTTGAGAGTATTTGATTGTTATCCGAACAAATGCCAGAATTGCAAATCCAAATGAAGACTAGGGAAATCAGCCGAGCATGTTTGTTTCAGCAGAAATGATCAGAATTTAGTCTGTTTGTGTCAACTAATTCTGCATTGTTTGGGACTTTTTAAGAGCCAAACTTGGAAGTACTCAATTGCTATTTCATTGCTTGAAGTAATATAATGCTGTGAATATGTTTATGAACTTTTATGAATCAAACTTTTGAATATTCTGCATTTTGCACACAAATAAAACAAGTTGCATTAATGACAATCTCTAACTTGCATAGCATTATTTATTTAAAGACAATGGCCTGGAGTTTCCACATGATTCCCACCCAGATATTAGCTTAATCTGGGAAAAATCTAATGAAATAACACAAGAACATAATAAGTGCAGGAGTAGGCCATTTGGCCCCTCGAGCCTGCTCCGCCATTCAATAAGATCATGGCTGATCTGATTCTGGCCTCACCTCCACATCCCCGCCCACTCCCCATAACCTTCGACTCCCTTATCTTTCAAAAATCTGTCTATCTTCACCTTAAATATATTCAATGATCCAGCCTCCACAGTTCGCTGGGGTAGAGAATTCAAAGATTCACGACCGTCAAAGAAATTCCTCCTCATTTCTGTCTTAATTAGGTGACCCCTTATTCTGAAACTATGTTGTCCTGTCCAACCCCCTCAGAATCTTATATATTTTAATAAGATTGCCTCTCATTCTTCTAAACTGCAATGAGTATAGGCCCTCATTTGTGACAACCTCTTCATCTCAGGAATAGCACGAAAGACTGTGGAATTTTAGCATGAGTTGAAGCCATGATCACTTTGCGCTGGAGTTTCCGTGATCTTTTACACCGGTTCAAACGTCCATTTGGCTGAAGCAGTCCCCGTCCACAAAAATGGACACGCCCCCCAGGTCAGAATGGGAAGTTTAAGCCCATTGCACAGAACTCTTTTTTGGGAGAAAATTAAAACATTAAATCATTAAATCGTGTCCCCCCCTGATCTGGGGGGCGCACCAAACATTTCCAAGGCCCTTTTTCTTGTGTTTTTTTGTGGGCACTAAAATCTTATTCTTTTTCCTCCAAGTGCCCCCTATAAAAGGGGAGGGGGACACTAAAAACACCGGCAATTAAAACAAATTAAACTTTAAAACATAAAATCAAATTAAAATTTGGTTGCCGGGGGTGATGATGCACTCCAGTCCCTCCGGCGCCCACCTCTCCCATTGCACAGATACTTGGGCACACAGGCACGTATGGTCACAGTGTTAATCACCTGACCTGCAGTGGCCAGCAGTTAATTGAAGCCTAACCTAGGTCTGTTTCTTCTGCTGCAGCAATTACTTTCAATGCATTCAATTGATCTGCCCTGAGGCTGGCAGTCAACTGAAGCCATACAGGATTGTCCTACTCCGCTGCAGTAATTAGTTAATTGAAGGAAGTAGTGACCAGCAGTCAATTGAAATAATTAAAAAGTAAGACCAAGAGCATTTAATCAGCCATGAATATTGATCCTGCTGTGTCAGCCAACGGGTTGGAAGCAGGGCAGGACATGTGTTTTTAATTTACTCAAACAATCGCAGTCTCTGAACTCGTAACTGAAACTGCAGCAAACAGAGACTCTAGAGTACAGCAGGATTATTTCTCCAGAAAAATGAAGTCAGTGGAGGATAGTTACATAATACAAACTTATGTGCGTAAAATCAATCCCAGTCACTTACATCACTGCGGTCCCCAGGCGTGAATGACGGGGGAAATCGCCCAATCATCTCCATTCTGCTCGGGACTTGTGGTGCCACTACATGCAGCCCATTAATTATCCAGGTCTTAAATAAATAGACCCTTACCCTCCCCTCCATTTATTCCAAATTATAAGACCCACTTTGTATTCTATTCCTTGTAAGAATATAGGTATGTTTTTAAATTTTTTTAATACAGAACAAAGACAGAATTGCGAATGTAGGCAGAATTGGTTTGAGCTGTATGCTGGCACAGATAACGTTGGAGAAGCATGAAACTTTAGACAATGGAATCGGCTTTTAACAAGGATGAGGCCACCTATGGTTGCGGTCAGCAATCTGTTTGACCCAAGGGCCAGAAGATGCCCAACAAAGCTAAATTCAGCAAGAATTAGACAACATATGCTAGTTTTTAAAATGGTGTATAAAAAAAGGGATACAAAGCAAAACTTAAGTTAGGAACTTTAGCGACCTTCAAGTTGCGGTACCATGAACAGCCTGAATAGGCAATCGCTTACGATTCCTGGGAAGTTCTTTACACACAAGTTCTCAGACGTAATATGATGTAAACTGCTCAATATATGAATGTTTTGAAAAAAAATTAATGGTTAATTGTCAGACATATTGCTGTTTCTAGCTTTCACGAATCTGTTATTAAAGAGATAAGGATTATCCAACATTCCTTTCCGTCCCAATTCCTGATACCTGCCTATCTTTCCTTGCTCCAGTGCTTATTGATCCTGTAATAGATTCTTTTGATACATTCCCCTTAAAGTTCACCCTCAATTTTACAGCACAGACACAGGCCTTTGGGCCCATCTTGTCTGTGCTGCTGTTTATATTCCACATAAGTCTTCTCCCATTCCATCAACCTAATCTCAGACTTTCAGCATATCTTTCTATTCGATTTTCTCATGTGCTCATCTAGTTTTCTTTTGAAAACATCTAAGCTATTCTCCTCAACCACTTCCTGTGGTAGCAAATCCCATATTTTAACCATCTGAGTAAAGTAATTTCTCCTCGTTTCTCTATTGGATTTATTAATAACTATCTTGTATTTATGGCTCCTAGTTTTGGATTATCCCAAAAGTGGAAATATTCTCTCCACATCTTTCCTGTCCAACTCATTCATAATTTTAAAGACATCTATTATGAGGTGTCCTCCTAAATTTTCAAAAGTAAAAGCCTCAATCTGTTCAATCTTTCCTGATCGCTGAAATGTCTCAGTTCTGGAACTATCCTTATAAATATTTTTGGCACTTTCTCCAGTGCTTCTATGATCTTTTTATAGTATAGAGACCAGAACTGTGCACAGCAGTCTTAGGTGCGACCTGCTCAGGATTTTATACAAGTTTAACGTAATTTAACTATTTTTAAATTCTATACCCCTAGAAATAAATCCCAGTGTTTCATTAGCATTTTTAATAGCTATGCTAAGTGCAATGATGCCATTCAGTTTCTTAATTTCTAAGGTGCAACTGATGTTTTTATTTTTCCTACCAAAGTCCATCACCTCACATTTATACGTTAAAATTTATTTGTCATTTAACTGCCCAATCTGCAAGTTTTCTAATGTCTTCTTGTATTATGTTGCATTCTTCCTTAGTGTTAACCCCCACTTTGGTATCATCTGCAAATTTTGATTGAGTTACTTGTTCCTAAGATCAAATCATTAATGTAAAATTTTGAATAACAGTGGTCCCAACACTGATCCTCATGGAACACTGTTTTTTACCTTCCTCCAATCTGAATAACTACCCTTTATCCCTACACTCTGCTTTCTTTTTTTAGCCAATTTGCTATCCATTCAGCTATTTGGCCACTGACTCCACATGCCCTATTCTTTATCATGAGCCTACCATGTGGTACCTTATCGAAGGCCTTATGACATCTACCACATTACCCTTGTCTACTTTTTCCCGTTATGTCTTCAAAGAATTCTCTCAGGGGTTAGTTAAGCATGACTTAGCCTTTCGGAATCCATGATATTTTCTGTCTCAAGATGCTCTTTTATCACTTCTATTCGTAGAGATTCCAGTAACTTTCCTACCACTGACGTTAAGCTGACTGGTCTGAAGTTCCCAGATTTTGTTCCAGCTTCCTTTTTGTATATAGGAACATTAGCTATCCACCAGTCCTCTGGCACTATCCTCTCTTCCGTGAAACTTTTATACTGCCCCGCTATCTCCTCCCTAGTTTCCTCGAGTATGTGTGGGTGCATACCATCCGGACCCAGGTTTTATCTTTTTAGTTTTGCTAGTTTAGCAATTATTTTCTCCCTTTCTATCCCAACTGTATTAATACTCTTTTCAAACTAATCCTCTAGTGAAGTGTCTATTTCATTAGCTTCTTTAGTAAAAACTGAGGTAAAATAGTTGTTCAATTACTTCTGTCCCTATGCTAATTTGCACGTGGTTCGTGGGGGTCCTGCTTTTCAATTTAGCTCCCCAGTAGTACCTCTTCCCTAAACTTTCCTATGGTGTTGGATCTGACATGGACCACAACAACTGGATCTTCCCCCCCACCTTTCCAGATTCTATTCCAGCCGTTTAGAGATGCCCCTTACTCTGGACAGGAGGAGTGTTTGCTGGACCTCCTTCACTACTTCTCCTACATTCCCCTTGCCTAGCTGACCAACATGGCAGTCTCACATGTGCTTTCCTCTGGTGTGTGACTGTACGCTGAAGTAGATTATCTAGTAATTCCTCCAGATGATTTCTCAGCTACTGTCTCATCCTCTCCAGGGTCCATCACCCCTCTGCTCCATGCTCATCTTGACAACTCTCTTCAATCTGGGTTCAATCCCACACACTGGGCCATCCTGCCCTGGTAAAAGTCAGAGCCAGTATCCTTTGTAACTGACCACAGGATGCAATCTCACAGGATGCAAGCTCTGTGCCATTCAGTATAGTTAATCATATCATCCTCTGCCTTAGAAACATAGAAAATAGGTGCAGGAGTAGGCCATTCAGCCCTTCCTTTCCTGCTTTCTCTCCATACCCCTTGATCCCCTTAGCCATAAGGGACATATCTTACTCCCTCTTGAATATATCCAATGAACTGGCATTAACAGGCAGGGCATTCCATAGGTTAACAACTCTGAGTGAAGAAGTTTCTCCTCATCTCAGTCCTAAATGGCCTACCCCTTATCCTAAGACTATGTCCCCTGGTTCTGGACTTCCCCAACATCGGGAACAATCTGCCCACATCTAACCTGTCCATCCCGTCAGAATCTTGTATGTTTCTATTAGATCCCCTCTCATCCTTCGAAACTCCAATGTATAAAGGCCCAGTTGATCCAGCCTCTCATGTGTCAGTCCGGCCATCCCAGGAATCAGTCTGGTGAACCTTCGCTGCACTCCCTCAATAGCAAGAACGTCCTTCCTCAGATTAGGAGACCAAAATTGAACACAATATTCCAGGTGAGGGCTCACCAAGGCCCTGTACAACTGCAGTAAGACCTCTCTGCTATACTTAAATTCCCTAGCTATGAAGGCCAACATACCATTTGCCTTCTTTACCGCCTGCTGCACCTGTATGCCAACTTTCAATGACTGATGAACCATGACACCCAGGTCTTGTTGCACCTCCCCCTTTCCTAATCTACCACCATTCAGATAATATTCTGTCTTTGCATTTTTGCCCCCAAAGTGGATAACCTCACATTTATCCACATTATACTGCATCTGCCATGCATTTGCCCACTCACCTAACCTGTAAGCCACCCTGCAGCCTCTTGGCATCCCCCTCACAGCTCACACTGCCACCCAGTTTGGTGTCATCTGCAAACTTGGAGATATTACATTCAATTCCTTCATCCAAATCATTGATGTATATTGTAAAGAGCTGGGGTCCCAGCACTGAGCCCTGCAGCACTCCACTAGTCACTGCCTGCCATTCTGAAAAGGACCCGTTTATCCCGACACTCTGCTTCCTGTCTGCCAACCAGTTCTCTATCCACGTCAGTATATTACCCCCAATACCATGTGCTTTGATTTTGCACACCAATCTCTTGTGTGGGACCTTGTCAAAAGCCTTTTGAAAGTCCAAATACACCACATCCACTGGTTCTCCCTTGTCCACTCTAATAGTTACATCCTCAAAAAATTCCAGATTTGTCAAGCATGATTTCTCCTTCATAAATCCATGTTGACTTGGACCGATCCTGTCACTGCTTTCCAAATGCGCTGTTATTTCAGCCTTAATAATTGATTCCCAACATTTTCCCCACCACTGATGTCAGGTTAACCAGTCTATAATTACCCGCGTTCTCTCCCTCCCTTTTTAAAAAGTGCTGTTACATTATAGCTACCCTCCAGTCCATAGGAACTGATCCCGAGTCGATAGACTGTTGGAAAATGATTACCAAAGCATCCACTATTTCTAGGGCCACTTCCTTAAGTACTCTGGGATGCAGATTATCTGGCCCCGGGGATTTATCGGCCTTCAATCCTATCAATTTCTCACCTAATAAGGATATCCTTCAGTTCCTCCTCACGAGACCCTTGGTCCCCTAGTACTTTCAGAAGGTTATTTGTGTCTTCCTTCGTGAAGTCAGAACCAAAGTATTTGTTCAATTGGTCTGCCATTTCTTTGTTCCCCATTATAAATTCACCTGAATCCGACTGTAAGGGACCTATGTTTGTCTTCACTAATCTTTTTCTCTTCACATATCTATAGAAGCTTTTGCAGTCAGTTTTTATGTTCCCGGCAAGCTTCTTCTCGTACTCTATTTCCCCCCTCTTAATTAAACCCTTTGTCTTCCTGTGCTGAATTCTAAATTTCTCCCAGTCCTCAGATTTGCTGCTTTTTCTGGACAATTTATATGCCTCTTCCTTGGATTTAACACTATCCTTAATTTCCTTTGTTAGCCACGGTTGAGCCACCTTCCCAGTTTTATTTTTTACTCCAGACAGGGATGAGTCATCCATGTGATCTTTAAATGTTTGCCATTGCCTATCCACTGTCAACCCTTTAAGTATCATTTGCCAGTATACTCTAGCCAATTCACGCCTCAAACCATCGAAGTTACCTTTCCTTAAGTTCAGGACCCTAGTTTCTGAATTAACTGTGTCACTCTCAATCCTAATAAAGAATTCTACCATGTTATGGTCACTCTTCCCCAAGTGGTCTCGCACAACAAGATTGCTAATTAGTCCTTTCTCATTACACATCACCCAGTTTAGGATGGCTAGCCCTCTAGTTGGTTCCTCAACATATTGGTCTAGAAAACCATCCCTAATACACTCCAGGAAATCCTCCTCCACCGCATTGCTACCAGTTTGGTTAGCCCAATAATATGTAGATTAAAATCACCCATGATAACTGCTGTACCTTTATTACATGCATCCCTTATTTCTTGTTTGATGCTGTCCCCAACCTTACTACTACTGTTTTGTGGTCTGTACACAACTCCCACTAGCGTTTTCTGCCCCTTGCCTTTCCGCAGCTCCACCCATCCACATCATCCAAGCTAATGTCCTTTCTTACTATTGCATTAATTTCCTCTTTAACCAGCAATGCCACCCCGCCTCCTTTTTCTTTCTGTCTATCCTTCCTAAATGTTGAATACCCCTGGATGTTGAGTTCCCAGCCTTGGTCACCCTGGAGCCATGTCTCCGTGATGCCAATTACATCATACCCGTTAACTGCTATCTGCGTAGTTAATTCGTCCACCTTATTCCGAATGCTCCTCGCATTGAGGCACAGAGCCTTAAGGCTTGTCTTTCAAACACACTTTGCCCCTTTAGAATTTTGCTGTAATGTGGCCCTTTTTGCCCCCAAAGGTTCCACGCTTACCTGTTCCAATACTGCCAACATAACTCCAGTAATGCCTTCTCTTCCCACTCCCACAGTTACTTGGGTCCCTCACTTACTTGGCCCTCAGTTACATCCGTAGATGGGTTCACTTTCCAGATGTATGTACTTAACTCAAAGACCAACTATTTTGTCATATTGGCTGTCTCACATTAAGTCTACTTGGAACTCCTACATGGCAACCGAGCCCAAGGTGGGCAGAGGAAATGTTTCAAGGACACCCTCAAAGCCTCCTTGATAAAATGCAACATCCCCACTGACACCTGGGAGTCCCTGGCCAAAGACCACCCTAAGTGGAAGCGCATCCAGGAGGGCGCTGAGCACCTTGAGTCTCATCACCGAGAGCAGGCAGAAATCAAGCGCAGGCAGTGGAAGGAGTGTACGGCAAACCAGTCCCACCCACCCCTTCCTTCAATGACTGTCTGTCTGTCCCACCTGTGACAGAGACTGTAATTCCTGTATTGGACTGTTCAGTCACCTAAGAAGTCATTTTAGAGTGGAAGGAAGTCTACCTCGATTTTTGCCTATGATGATACGATGATGGTGGGTGAACCAGAAATTCCTCTAAATGGAACCAAAACTGATTTTGTTTGGATCCTGTGGAAAAACTCCTCACTCCCTACTCTTTCAATCTCCATTTTTGGTTGCTCTCTCAGGCTGAACCAGATGTTGCACAGAATTCTATTTCAAAACCTTTATTGTATCTTTAAGACTACTTCCATCTCTACAGCATTGCCTCTGCTTCCAGCACACTCCCAACTCTGCCAAAATCCTTAAGAACTTTTGTTACCTCTGGACTCTGCAAGAACAATTTGAAGAGCCCTCGGTTTCTGGCCTCTTGTGCAGTCTCTTCTCCCTCTGTTCTATCATGAGTGGCAAAGCCTTCAAACTATCTTAGCCCCACTGTCTTGGACTCCCTTTCTAAACCCCTCTATCGTACTACATCTCCCTACCTTAAAGCCTTTTTAAAACTCATGTGTTCGCCAAACTTCCCCCCCCCCCTCCTCTCCTAATTCTCCCATTATTGTCAGTGTCCCAAATCCTGACACCGATATAGCATACATCTGAAGGCAGGATCACAGCCAGCTGTGATTCCCCCTCCCATCTCTCTCCAGACACCCTCTCAAGTCAAATAGCCTGCTAATATTCACCGTGTATGCTCAGAAGCTAAGGCTCAATGCATGGCCGAGGTACTGGAGAATACTGCACGTGGAACTACACTTCAGTGTTAGCCATTACCTTCAGTACACAGGGGAACAACACATGAAACACAGCAAAAACGATAACAAGCATACCTCATCTTTCAATGTTGCCAAGATGATTTTCTGTATCATTTAAAGAAAGCTGTGTTAAAATATGGCACTTTCCACAACCTCAGGACATGCCAAAGTGCTTTACTGCCAACAAAATACAGTATATTTCAAGTGTAGTCACTGTTGTAATGCAGGAAATGTGGCAGCCAATTTGCACAATTTAAAGATAACATTATCAATATTTATCAGTTTGATCACTGATTGATCGATTATGGCAGCCAGTACTGGTACCGATAAATGAAGTATATAAGAAAACTGGCAATAATTTAATGGGGACATTGTGTGTAATTGAAGATTAACTGTGTAAAGTGCATATGAAAAATAAACTCAGCATTGCACTTAAAAGTTGTTGCTGATTGAAATTATTACCAATATAATGTGATTTGCATTTTGATTGTAAACTCAGTGGCATTGCTGGTAATTCCCCAAGATGCTCACAAGACCAAATAGCAGGACATAAGATATTTGTACCTTGTTTAAGAAAACAGAGCTTCTATTAATTGTATAGCAATAAGAAAAGTTGCATAGCAATAATTGAAAGTTTGTGTTTTAAGAATCCATAAGGCATGGGAAAATATTTTAGGTTGTCAAGCAAGCAGATTCCAATTCACTTAAATCCAACAAAAGCATCTAAAAAAAAGCTCTTCCTAAGAAGAGTACCCCATAAAAAAAATGAAAAGCTACCCTATTCAAAAAAAGTAAGACCTCTTCAGATCCCTTTCTTTCCCCCCTAAAGCTCTCCTGTCCTAAAGCTTGAAAACTTATATACTTCAACTCTTCCCAGGCTTGGAAAGCTGATAGTGGCCAATTTCTGGTTAGTACAAAATACAGCAGCCAGGAGCAGCCTTTTCCATTGATTTCAATCCAACAAATATCAGGCAGGTTCTAAGACAGGTGGTAACTTGCTTCTCCCGATTACTGTCCAGGCACTGATGTTGAACCCCCTTCAACCCCAAGTTACTGCTCCCAAACAGGTGAAGGACAACATTGGTAGAAGGCTTAGGAGCAAGGCACCTGCTCTTAGCTGAATGGGGATAGATCAGAACAAAATAGTTGTAGACTCGCATTGGGAGACAAATAGGGGAGTTTTGAGGCCTGGGCGGGTACAGGGAGAAATCAGTAGAATATAATTAAATTTTAGATGGCAACATGAGGAAATCTGTACAAGTCTGGCACCACTCTTGACACCTAACTCCTAATTTAAGTTTGAATAAAATGTCATAGCCATATGTTGTATGCAGTATAAATCTTTATTGCTACTTTGGCTTGAACAGATAATCAAAAATACAGATGGATCCTCCAGAATCTATAGCAGCATCTTTAAGAAACATATTCTGGTAACTAAGGGAATCATTGATCCTCATAAACCCAGGCTTCAGTTCTCCAAAATGCCTCAGATCTGTACAATGATGTGCACGGAGAAACAAAGTACACTAAGTAACAGAACAGAATTTCATTACATTTTATGCACAATTTTGCATGCTAAAATACATATACATTAAAATATTTTATATACTTCAGTCCTGATTGAACCATGTGCAATATAACCACTGCATGAATTAAAATTACATAAATTATAACTTCACAGTAACATTAAATGCATGCCCCACTTGTGTAAGTTTCCAGGATAATAGTCACAGCAAGGCAAGTTGTACTGAAGACAATGAAGGAAAATATTTTTGTCATGAAATGTAGTATTGGCCGTCTCCTACAAAAAAATCCTTAAAATGTATCTGGTACATTTAGCACTATACAAATAAATACAAACAATGTGGAAAATAAAATCACCTCAACTTGTGCTGCACTCAAGCTGTAAAAATAAATGAATGAGAGCTGCTGTATCCCTTTGGTGTGTATCTAAGAATCTGATTATTTAAATTGCTGTTCCAAAATTAAAAAAATTAAAAAATGTGGTGGTCCGCAAGTTCTATTCAATGCAGCACAGCGATAAATGGCATTCGGTTGAAACAGCTTGAATTACATATTGAAATCCATTCAGGGGTAAGATTTAATGCTTGGCAGACTATATTAAAAAGTAAGAACTTCACAACTTAGAAATATAAACCTAACTAATGTAGAAGTTTATAATTCTAAAAACTGAAGATTGTGGAACCGAAAGTTAGACTGTTAATGATGAAACAAACATTAAATACTGTAATATCTGTTTAAATGTTTTAAATAAACAAGGTCTTAACCTAGGAGATACCATATTTTGTTTTTTGCTTTGGTTATAGTTATTGGTGTTTCTATAAGTTGTCTACAGTATAGTCATCGTTTTCTTTTAAACAAACACAATCAATAGTGCAACATTTTTGAATGTTACACCATGAAAATTGTTGCAGCTTTGAACAAATTTGTTTAATATGTTCTTTTCTTCCTCTCCTGAAAGCAGTATGATTGAATGGGCACCAACAGTTCTATGATGCCTTGTCCAAATGGCAACATTTCATATGACTGTGGACAGTGAGAGCCGGTAGGTTATTCCATCATATGGTGGGGGGGGGGGGCTAGATATAAAGTTGGATATCACAAATGAGCCTGTCCAGTCCTCAACATAATACCTCATGTGCAATTCCATCCAAGCTTAATTGATAGTGCTCGGAGTAGGAAGCCTGGCCACTTATTTCCCCTCTAGTTAGTCTGAATATATGAGTCTCTTCAGCTGAGAATAGCCAACCAGCCCAAATCAGGGCCTGAACATGGTACTTGCCTGATCTTTACCAAGTCAATTGTAAATGAGCATGATGCTGTACACTGCATAAATTTGTATATTGAGTAGGGATGTGCAAAGCAGGTTTGGTGACTCAAGTCAGGAGATTGGCATGTTCAATTATATCAAAATGTTAAGTACTTCAGTTAAATTTACATTTAGCACAATAATGTTAATATCACACTGAAAGATAACCTGTCTTTTCTTCTCCAGTAACAACCATTGCCTTAAGCCCTCTCCCCATCTCTCTCCACCGTCACCTCCAACAAGTACAAGGACCTCATAGACTTCTTTGACAACCAAGATTGAAACCAGATGTTCAGTTGCCTCTGCTGATTCGCCCCACCCTCTCCATTCCCTTGCCCAGCAAGTCAAACCTGCCCTACCCTAGTCCTGAATCCACGTTTTTCTCTAGTTTCTCTCCCATCTTCCCTCATGTCCTCTCCATGTTCATCTTGTCATTGAGATTCATCTCCTGCTCCCTTGACTCCCATTCCCACTAAACCGCAGATCACTCAAATTCTCTTCCTGGACTTCATACTATCTTGCATTGTAAATAGTTCCCTCTCTTCAGATACCATTCCCCTCCTCTTAAAACAACCGCGATCACAACCCTCCTCATAAAAACCTTCCTTCGACCCCTTTGTCCTTGCAAACTGTTACCCTATCTCCAATCTCCTACTTCTCTCCAAAATCCTTGAACATGTTGTCACCTTCCAAATCTGTGCCCATCTTTCCCTTGACCCCATGTTGGAATCCATCCATTCTTGTTTCCATCCCTGGAATAGCACTGAAACAGCCCAAATCAAAGTCACAAATGACACCTTCTGTGAATGTGGCCATGATGTATTTTACTCCCTTTGTCCTCCTCAACACTCCTTGAAGTCTTTGTTCATTCAACTCTGGCCGTGTGTATCCCCCCCCCACCCTAACATTGGCGGCCAAGCCATCAGCCATCTTGGCCCAATACTCTGAATTCCCTTCTTCCACCTCTTCCTTTTAAACCCTTCTTAAAATCCATCCCTTCAGCCAAGCTTTTGGCCACCCCTCTTTTGCTTGATGACCATTTTATCCAATTACACCGTGGGATGTTTTTCTATGTTAAAAACATGATATAAATGCAAGTTGTAGTTGTTGAATCATTAACAACTTGATTTAAAACAATGTTCATTATTACACAATAACTGAACAAAAATATATTACACGGTTTGCAATTGCCAAGTGTAAGACACATTAGTGACACTAGTTGGCTTGTTTAATGATAATTTTTTAAACTGAGGAAAAGTAAACAAATTAGCGCAGTCCCAATATCAAACTATATGGAAAACAATGTTAGGATTCATGACTGCTGTGTAACTGCCAGATATTTTAAAAGATGACCAAAACCAGCAGTAGTTCCTAAATTAATATTTGTTTTCATTAATAATTCAAAAATCAAATCTGAATCATCAGGTGTCAGTCTGCAAGGAGTTAAGTCACAGAGAATTGGCTGATCTGTTTGCTTGCCTTTCAAGCTGAAGGAGGGATTATATCTGCACAGTGGGTAATAATGGGAAGAAATACAACTAAGAAAATGGCTTGACATAAAAGGAATGTTTTAATATGGTTATGAATATTAAAACAGGCAACTGCTAAATTGGTGCAATTTGCAATCAAAACAATTCTTGCAAGTTAGCAGGATATTTTGAAACTTATTTCTGCGAGGCATACTGTCATGTATTCAACCAGCATTGTAACCCATGTATAAACCCACCTAAGTTGTACGCCGTGAGAACACTGACCACTAGGTGGGAGACACTCCTAACCTGGACCTTCAGGTATAAAAGGGGAAGCTCCACCCACCTTCATCACTTGAGTGCTAAGGAATAAAGGACAGGTCACAGACTGACCTTCTCTCAAGCATGGGCCTCGAGTGCATTTATACTGTGTAGTAAGGACGTATCAATGGCGACAAGAAACTAGGATTTAAACCACGCGAGCATGGCCACTAGCAGAACAGATGAGAGGTACTGTGTTAAGGAATGGTTGGGACAGAGATTCAACATTGTTAAAGCAGCACACAGTTCTCCAGGCAGACAAGGGCAGTCAGGCATGCCCCAACATGTAGTCGAACCCAGAGGGGGAGTTCGACAGAGACAATGGCAAGCTGAACAGCGATTCACGCCATTGCAAGGGACAATGCGGCCAGTAATGGGGCCATCAACACTTGTTAATGGTGCACTCAAGGACAATAACAGGGGCAGTCAGGGACGATTGACTGGCAAGGGACCTTTTGTTTCAAACCGCAACTCATGCTGGAGGCGTGGAGGCATACATTCAGCCGGAGTTTGCAGAGATGAGCAAAATACCTGCAGAAATTGCAGAAATGGACACTGGGGGAAATCGCTGGAATCTGAAGTTCAGCGAGTTCATGTGGAGCACGTATACAGTTCATACACCAGGACGCCACCAATAATGATGAAAGTGCTCCTCAATGGCATCCCAGTATCAATGGAGTTAGACACGGGTGCCAGCCAGTCCCTGATGGGTATCAAACAGTTCAAAAAGTTGTGGGCATCCAAGGCCAGGAGGCCAAAATTATCGCCGATTGATGCACAGCTACGGACTTACACAAAGCAGGTCATTCTGGTGCTAGGCAGCGCCACGGTAGTCGTGACCCACAAAGATTCAGAGAACAGGTTGCCACTCTGGATTGTCCCAGGGGACGGTCCCGCACTACTGGGGAGGAGTTGGCTTGCTGTCATGAACTGGAAATGGGGCGATGTCAATGCAATTTCCTCTGTGGAGCGAGTATCATGCTCACAGGTCCTGGACAAATTTGACTCATTATTTCAACCCGGCATTGGCACTTTCATGGGGGCCAAGGTAGTGATTCACATAAACCCGGACACCAGACCAGTACACCACAAGGCCAGAACGGTGCCGTACGTGATGCGGGAAAAGATAGAAGGCGAATTGGACCGCCTGTTGAGGGAAGGCATCATCTCGCCAGTCGAATTCAGTGACTGGGCGAGCCCGATTGTGCCGGTGCTCAAGGCGAATGGGTCGGTCAGGGTATGTGGCGATTACAAGGCCACCATCAATCGGGTGTCACTCCAAGACCAGTACCCACTACCGAGAGCGGAGGACCTCTTTGCGACGCTGTCCGGTGGCAAACTTTTTTCAAAATTGGACCTGACCTCAGCTTACATGACCCAGGAGCTGGCGAGTGAGTCGAAGAAGCTGACCACCATCACGACACACAAGGGGTTGTTTGAGTACAACAGATGTCCGTTCGGGATTCGCTCGGCCGCCGCGATCTTCCAACGAAATATGGAAAGCCTCCTCAAGTCGATTCCAGGGACGGTGGTTTTTCAGGACGACATCCTCATTACGGGTTACGATACTGAAGAACACCTCCACAACCTGGAGGAGGTGCTATGCAGACTGGACCGGGTAGGTCTGCGACTGAAAAAGGCGAAGTGCGTCTTCCTAGCTCCAGGAGGTAGAATTCCTGGGGATGAGGGTAGCAGCAGACGGGATCAGCCCTACTGCATCCAAGACGGAAGCGATCCAGAGAGCACCCAGACCCCGTAACACGACGGAGCTGCGTTCGTTCCTGGGGCTCCTGAACTATTTTGGTAACTTTCTTCCCAAATTGAGCACGCTGCTAGAGCCGCTACACGTGCTCCTACGCAAAGGTCGCGAATGGGTCTGGGGGGACAGCCAGGAAAGGGCTTTTAATAGAGCACGCAATTTGTTATGTTCCAACAATCTGTTAACGCTATATGACCCATGTAAGAAACTTGTGTTAACGTGCGATGCGTCGTCCTATGGTGTCGGGTGTGTGTTGCAGCATGTCAATGCCAGGGGTCAGTTACAGCCGGTAGCTTATGCCTCCAGGAGTCTGTCCCAGGCAGAAAGGGGCTACGGGATGGTAGAAAAGGAGGCGCTCGCATGTGTATATGCGGTAAAGAAAATGCACCAGTACCTGTTTGGCAGGAAATTTGAGCTGGAGACAGATCACAAACCCCTAACGTCCCTTTTGGCCGACAACAAGGCCATAAATGCAAACGCATCGGCCCGCATACAGAGGTGGGCACTCACGTTAGCTGCCTATGACTACACAATTCGGCACAGACCGGGCACCGAAAACTGCGCCGATGCACTCAGCAGGCTCCCACTAGCCACCACTGAGGGGGCTACCGAGCATGGTGCTGAGATGGTCATGGCTGTTGAAGCTTTCGGAAGCGAAGGCTCACCCCGTGACAGCCCGTCAGATTAAAGTCTGGACAAATAGAGACCCGCTATTGTCTCTAGTCAAGAAATGTGTCCTGAATGGGGACTGGGCAGCCACGTACAAGGCATGCCCTGAGAAATTTAAACCATTTCACAGGCGCAAGGATGAACTCTCGATTCAGGCCGATTGCCTACTGTGGGGAAACCGCGTAGTCATGCCCCAGATGGGCAGAGAGGTGTTCATCAGAGAACTCCACAATGGGCACCTGGGCATTGTCACGATGAAGGCAATTGCCAGGTCACACGTTTGGTGGCCAGGGATAGACGCAGATCTGGAACTTTGTGTTTGCAGGTGCAACACGTGTGCCCAGCTGGGACATGCGCCCAGGGAAGCCCCCCTTAGCCCCTGGCCATGGCCCGCAAAGCCTTGGTCACACATCCATGTGGACTACACAGGTCCTTTCATGGGGAAAATGTTTTTGGTTGTAGTAGACGCCTACTCCAAATGGATCGAGTGTGACATTTTAAATTCAAGCACATCCTCTGCCACGGTAGAAAGTCTATGGACAATGTTCGCCGCCCACGGTCTACCGGACATCTTGGTCAGCGACAATGGCCCGTGCTTCACAAGCACTGAATTCCAGGACTTCATGGCAGGCAATGGAATTAACCATGTTAGAACGGCACCGTTCAAGCCGTCCTCAAACGGCCAGGCAGAACGAGCAGTGCAGATAATCAAACAGGGGATGCTCAGATTCCAAGGGGGTTCCGTACAAACCCGCTTATCACGCCTCCTATTGGCCTATAGATCCCAACCACACTCGCTCACAGGGGTTCCACCCGCAGAGCTACTAATGAAAAGGACGCTCAAAACCCGATTATCCCTTACACACCCCACCATGAAAGAAATTGTCGAGAGCAGGCGCCAGTCACAATATCACTACCATGACAGGAATGCGAGGGCGCGATGTATTGATGTAAATGATCTTGTTTTTGTCCTCAACTACGCTGCAGGGCCCAAATGGCTCGCAGGCACTGTGGTTGCCAAAGAGGGAAATAGGATTCTGGTAGTTAAACTTACCAATGGACAAATCTGCCGCAAACATGTGGGTCAAACAAAAAGGAGGTTCAGCAACCCTATAGAAGAAGCAGAGGAAGAACACGATAGAGTTCACTCCACCACAGGTGACCGAACACCGGAACCAAAGGGAGGAGAGCCCAGTCACTGTGGGCAGTCCAGACAGGCCTGAGGCACTGCAAACAGCAGACACTCAGGCCAGCGCCCAACAACCGGAGCCCCAACTCAGGCGCTCTACAAGGGAGCGTAAACCACCAGAGAGACTCAACCTGTGATCCCAATAAGACTTTGGGGGGGGAGGAGATGTCATGTATTCAACCAGCATTGCAACCCATGTATAAACTGACCTAAGTTGTACACCGTGAGAACACTGACCACTAGGTGGGAGACACTCCTAACCTGGACCTTCAGATATAAAAGGGGAAGCTCCACCCACCTTCATCACTTGAGTGCTAAGGAATAAAGGACAGGTCACAGACTGACCTTCTCTCAAGCATGGGCCTCGTGTGCATTTATACTGTGTAGTAAGGACGTATCAGCATACTTTATTTTTTATTGATCAAGAAATGATGGCTCTGAAAGTCACCCTACAAATCTGCCCTATCCCAATTTTCCTTGTAAATTTCTATAAAGTGAAGGAAAAAACAGGGAGTGAAACCTATTGCCAAAAATGTAAAGATAATCTGTAGTTCCATCAGCCTAAAGCCGATAAGAATCAGTGAACTGTGGTGACATCCCCACATAGTGAAAACTACTTGCAACAAAATCATAGAACAGAAAACCCTTTAAAGTGAAGTTGCTGCCATGTACATTTTTTTCCTATTGTTTTACCAGGAAAACCTCCAATTAAAAAAAAAAGTTACACTAAATATCAAATTTAATGTCACCAACATGATCTAAAGGCACTTTTGAGCCAGGTATATATTGAACTTTGGCTGCTCCGAGATACTTGAGACTTGGGGCTAGAATTTCCCAAACATCCGCCATCGCCCGGATTGCCATCCAAAATACCGCTAAGATGTTCAAATTATTGCCAGTGAAAAATTCCATTACAAAAGAGAAAAAAATCTGCCCGGCAATAAAAAAAATTGACCCCCCGATTCGTGGCGGAAAATGAAATCTTGGGCCGATTGGGCGACTCTTTAAAAAAAACAAATGGCCGATAAATTCTAAAATTTACACCGAAGCTGCGGGTTGGCCTTGGAGGAGGAAAACAAAATATTGTTTCAAAAAACGTAAATTAAAACCAGAAAAACACTCAGGACCCTTTTCAATTAAATCACTGCAAGAGAATGTAAAAATAATGAGTAAAAACTCATTTACTTACTTTTTTTGCAGGGCTACTTACCTACCACCCAGCATCGCTGCTTCTCGTGGGCGTTTCCCCCCCAACTTACCAACGGGTCACCGCTGAGCCAAAAATTGGGCGCTGGCGGTCTATGGACGGTGCACGCCGGCAGTTCGCTCCCCAGCGGTACTTCGAAACCGCCGGCGGAATTCAGCTGTGGAAATTTTGTCGACCTGGTTCTCGCCCAAAACGACCAAACCCGCCGAGAAACTGGGCAGCGATTGCAATGGAAATTCTAGCCCTCGGACTTCCAATTTGAAGCTACAGTGAGCATAACGTATACTTAATGTACATTGCTGATTATTGCACAACAACTTGCATTTATATAGCACCTTTAACTTACCAATTGATAAACGTCCTCCACAGCATCAGGACGCACCCAGGTGCAGCAAAATCAGGTGGATGGGCCAGAGGTGTCAGTGATGTACAGTGAAATAATAAAAAATGAAGTAAATTTATTTTATCATCTGGTTAGCTATTTCATTAACAGCAATATAGTTGTTCTGTACCTGCAAAAAAGTTAATTTACAAAATTTGCTTCACTCCTCTTGTTCTTCAAAAATCAGTCAATTACAAGCACCGTTAAGTTCCCTCCTTACAGGAATGCCCTGCCTGAAAGACTTTATAATTACCTGGAGCCTTCAGTTTTGTTCGAGAGATTAATTTAACAATTGTCCTCAAATTGTATTGAAATGTACTGAGTGTAAAAAGTTCAGGAAAAAAACAAATTTTTGCAAATAGTTAATTTAATCCAAAAAAAAATCTCACTTTTGTTGGCTCCTTCAGATAATAAATGTTTTGCTCTATACGCATTTTCAGTATTCTTAGTGGGAGACTTTTTCTTTAAGAAATGGAAATTGCAGACATGTGTTCTATTTTTGCAAAATAGGGAAATATACACTGTTGTAAGAGCTTGATACGATGGCATTCAATTTTAAGACTAAATCAATTATTTAAAAAATTTATTTTCCCACTGAATATTTGCAAGGAGTTGTTTTAAACAAATCAGAAGTTATAAAATTATTACTTTCTAGAATATTCAATTACCGCCCCAAATGGTTTGGATTGTTAATGTGCTGCATGATGGCATTTTCCCCTCATCAACTTTCGGTCCTTGGTACTTCTAGGTTAGTTATTGGTGATGCCATTTGTTTGTGTCCCTCTCATATTTACTTTGGAACTAGTGGCATTTCTATCCTCCAGATTACAACTCTACCCTCAGGGAGCTAGACAAAGTCACCAAACTTCATCAGAACATAAAATGTCATTAAAAATCTGAGCTTACAAAAAATACCATTTAATGGATAATTATTTCAGCACTATTTTAGATTGGGATATCTATAAAGTACAGTCTGAAGAGTGATGTAATAATCCCATCAGAAATAATCTTTAGATGAAGCCTTCCTTGTAAAGGGAGAATGTACTCTTATCCAATTTGATTGTCTTAACTGGAAAAATTCATCAAGGTACTGCCAATTTCAAATTTTTTCAAAACCAGAAAAATATAGTTCTTAACCGTTGATCTTTCTTTGCAAAAATCAAATTTAAAATTTTGCACATTTTTCACGCACAAGACTCTGAAGGCAAAAGTTTCCAAATCAGTTTCCAGCTAAGAATGGAACTAAAAATCTGATTAACAAGAAGAACCAAATTTAAATTTTACACGATCTGAATGAGAGAAACATCAAGTAAAGTCATCATGAAGGAACAAAGGTTAAAATAATTAAAAAGAAGCACTTTTTAATGAAAATGTTTTAACAGTTATTAAGATGAAGGAAAGTGCTCCTCTATTTACAACAAAATGATTTTGAATTGGCTACATTCTCTCAGAGAAGATTAGTAAATTTGTGTGACTAAGTCACAATTAATTTCACCACTCCTAGGAGTTATTTGTTTTTCCTTTCACAGTTTGTACAGAAAATTTGATCAAGCAGAATGGTGCAAATTTCATCACACAGTGAAAATTAGGGCAGGACAAAGGCTATTTCTTAACCTTTGATCTTTCTTTGCAAAAATCAAATTAAAAATTTTGCACATTTTTCATGCACAAGTCTCTGAAGGCAGAAGTTTCCAAATCAGTTTCCAGCTAAGAATGGAACTAAAAATCTGATTAACAAGAGGAACCAAATTTAAATTTTACACGATCTGAATGAGAGAAACATCAAGTAAAGTCATCATGAAAGAACAAAGGTTAAAATAATTGCCTTTGGAGCCAACATTGCTGAGCAAAGCCTCAAAATGAATGAGGCTTTCTTCCAACCTAAAAGTTGTTCGAACATCAAAAGAATACACTCTGAAATCATTAGTCCTCACTGAATTCCAGTGCCACTGTACCATTCAACTTTATAGTACAATAAAGGAATATATGCTTAATTTTAAATTGTGAATGTCAAACTTAACATGTGCTGCCTTCCTGCTTTGTTTGTACATGAGAAAGTTTGCTTGTATGATATACTATTTAATACTGTACCTTATAAATCAATAATCAATATATAATTATATGGACATATTCAGTGTAATTCATACGAATATGCTGCAATATGTACAAATTCTTCTTCTCCGATACAATAGGATTTGCTGCGTAAAAAATTAGAAATTTCATTGTATTTTGTGCACCTTGTATTTACAGTGAATTTTGGGATATGCTGTCTCATATTCTATTCAAATTAATCACTTTGTTTTATAACCCAGTGCTTAAGGTTTTGTTTCTACCTGTGTACTATAATGGGACGTTTCTTGAAAATAAGCTTTTGATATTTTGATGCCATTAGTGTCCATGTTAGTGTGAAATACTTCAGGCTGCAGTCTCATGTCATCAAAACTACTCTGTGCATATTTAAGACTCATCAAAAACACCAAACTTACTGCACCGTGCAGGTGAAAATATTTGTACGTGTACAGATTTATCTCATCAGTTACAACTACTGTGGTTAGATGGGAAAATATAGTTACAAGAAAATTAAAACTGAAGGGCTCAGTTGAAGTTTTAGTGGTTTTTCCAGCGAACCTCAAATTATGTGCATTTACTTAAATCATGTCTACCCAATCCATTAAATAAAATACTTCATCTTTTATACATAGAAATTTAAATTATTCCATACCGATAGTACCCAGAAAATTCACCACATGCCAGACAGAGTCATATCCTGCACAGGTCAAGGGTCATGCTAGATACATCATTCAGTGCTAGCAGTCCTATACATAATATCTACATAAGAAAAATCTCAGTGCTCACAATCAGTAATGAAGAAGAACAAAAGCTTAATTCATTACGAAGAAGGAATTCGAATAAAGATTTAGTGGGTGGCATTCACAAGGTCTTGAATTAATACCTATTCCCCTGCCTACAATGTTACATCACTGCCAGATGATATTCAACTCCAAATTGCATTATTGCACTGCTGTATTTTGTACTGCAGGGCCATTTCCAAGTTATTTTAAGCCAAATACATCCATTTGATTTGGTCCAATTGAGTTATATTTTCTATAGACAGACTCATGGAATTAGACACATTGTGCAAATTTAAAACAAAAAAGGTACATATAAAAGGTATCATAACTAAATGCACAAGCTTCAAGTACTTCTCCCCCCTCTGGTTTTAAAACAAAATTGCCTCATCATTTGTCTTCTGCAGATGCAATGTGCTGGAATACCATTCCATTTGCTTGTAGCCTTCCAATACCTTGTTCAAATGGCTATTCTTCATGTATGAGTGTGCGTGATTTGACTCTGGGGTCAGGGTAAAACTCTATCGCAACCAAAACAGATTCTGTCACCATATGAAAGCAAGGGTGGTTGGAGGGTGATCAGAAGTGAGAACCCCAGGACAATTTTCTTTCTTAGCTTAGGACACTGAGACCAACTGTAACACACCCCACCACCAGCTTAATTCAGATCAACTTATTCAGCATACACCTGGGATCAAATTTGGAACCTTAAATAGTCTACATTGGTAGTGCTATACCAGGAGGCACATTCGTGCACAATCATTGGGCAACCTTTGTTTCCCTAGCTCATTCCAACAGCAAATGGAGCTTTTAGCATTCCGTGCCTCGAGGTTGTTTCTTTGGGAGTGGGGGAGGGGGGAAGAGGACAGAAAGAGGTGCATTACTGAATTTATAATCTGAGGAAGCCATACATTTACCAAGCTCATTATAATCCTTTCCTGCTATTCTTAACCAATGCCATGAACTGACCATTGAGTGTTGAAATTTTATTAGTTTTGCCTAAAACTAAATATCCTAATAATATGTATAGTGCAAACTGCTGGGCCAAATCATTCATCATAGACTCCATTCTAATACATATTGAGCCCCTACCAATTGTCCAACTTGTATATTCTAGAAAATATTACAAAATGCAATACAGTTTGCATTTATATAGCGCATTTAATGTAATAAAACGTCCCAAGGGGCTCAACAGGAACGATTATCAAACACTGAGCCACAGAGATATTAGAACAGTTGGTTTTAAAGGAGGAGAGGTTTAGATAGCGAGGCGGAGAGGTTTAGGGAGGGAATTCCAGAGCTTTGGGCTATGGCAGCTAAAGACATGTCTGCCAATGGTGGAGTAAAATCGGGGATGTACAAGAGGCCAGAATGGAGGAACGCAGAGATCTGAGAGTCTTGTAGTGCTGGAGGAAATTAAGAGATAGGAAGGGGTGAGGCCATGGTTGGATTTGAAAACAAGGATGAGAATTTCAAAACTAATGCATTGCCAAACCTGGAGTCAATGTAGGTCAATGAGCACAGGGGTCATGGTTGAATAGGAATTGGTGCAAGTTACAATATGGTCAGCAGAGTTTTGGATGAACTCAATGTTACAAAGGGAGGCTGGCCCGGAGAGCATTGGACTCATCGAGTCTAGAGGTAACAAAGGCATAGATGAGGGTTTCAGCAGCCGATGAGCTGAATTAGGGGTGGAGATGGGCTATTTTACGGAGGTGGAAGTAGGCAGTCTTGGCGATGGCGTGGATGTGTGATCGGAAGCTCATCCAAAGATAAAATAGGATGCCAAGGGTGTGAACAGTCGAATTCAGCATCAGACAGTGGCCAGGGAGAGGGACGGAGTCAATGGCTAGGGAACAGAGTTTGTGACGATGGCATCGGTCTTCCCAATACTTAATTCGAGGACATTTCTGTTATTCTTATGCTGCTTGTCCCACTGGATGTGGGACAAGCAGCGTGACAAATCAGAGGCAGTGGAGGGGTCGAGAGAGCTGGTGGTGAGGTAGAGCTGGGTGTCGTCAGCGTACATGTGGAAACTGACATGTTTTTGGATGATGTCGCGGAGGTCAAGCATGTAGATGAGCAATAGGAAGGGACCCGATAGAGCTTTATATGGTCCAGCCAGATCTGGTGATGAATGGCTAAAGCAGGTTGTCCTCCATAAACATTCAATCTGCATCTCTTGGACTTAAGGGAGCAGAGATGGGGGACAGACTGGGAAAGAGAGCAATGTTTTTAATGGGGACAAGGCATCAAGGGTGGAGGTGAGGGTGTGATTGAGCTGATCGGTAGCCGGAGTCATCATCATCATCATCATCATCATAGGCAGTCCCTCGGAATCGAGGAAGACTTGCTTCCACTCTTAGCATGAGTTCTTATGTGGCTGTACAGTCCAATACGAGAACCACAGTCTCTGACACAGGTGGGACAAACAGTCGTTGAGGAAAGGGGTGGGTGGGACTGGTTTGCTGCACGCTCTTTCCGCTGCCTGCGCCCGATTTCTGCATGCTCTCGGCGACAAGAATCGAGGTGCTCAGCGCCCTCCCCGGTAGTTGTAGTAATGACATGGTGAATAGAGGGCCAGTAGTTAGATTACTCTATAAACTTTAAACTGTAAAGAAAAACAGCAGCATCCAGTCAGAACAGCAGCAGGGATGCCATTCAGTTCAGCATAGTTTCCTGCTTCGATGATATTGTGGTCATCAGCAATGAAGCAGGAGGTGCAATACTACCCATCTTTCATGCTTCATTGGAATTTTTGGCACACTAAGAATGTTGGCAGACTACCAAAAAGATGGCAGCATGGTACTCTGGCTAAATCTTTGCACATACTTGCACTCATCACTAAGGGTGACTGTACTTGGCTAATTGCAGAAAAATCCAACTCTGAATCAGGGATAGAACTGATAAGGATTTTAAAATCTTATTTTTAGCCCTGTTTAAATTTCTTGGGCAATACCAAAATGAATGTGTTGACAATTTTTCTTCCAGCTGTGGAACTTCTACCTTTATCTAAGTTGATCATGAAAACAGCTCAATATACAAGAGTGGGAATTTTGGCCAATGTCATCATTCATTCTTAGTAAAGCATTCTGTACCTATTCCTATCTGATCTGATGATCCTACTTTATTCTGATCCGATGATCCTACTTTATTCTGATCCAAGTACAGCCTTGCCACCTCTTCCCTCTGGGTATTAGCTAGTTTGGCATTGTAATGTCGAAGCACTTTAGTCTGCAAATTTCACATTGATTTTGTTCACCGTAGCTTTCCTCAGCATATCCCCTTTGCTTCTGACCAGAGTGTTCTCCACAGGCACTTACAAAGAAAATGCTGAGTCATGTAGGTTTTGTCTGCTTGAAATGATTTCAAACGAATGCATATATTTATAAATGCTGAGTTAGGGAGACGAGGACATTTTGACCTTCGTTCAAAAATGCTTAAATCAAACTTAGCTGTAAATTCTAAACGGGTATGCAACAGTTTAATTCTCTTTGACCAATATTAGATTTCAGATTCAGTTTATCGGTTATAGGCAACCTCTTCAGATTAGTTTTGTAAATTAATGTTTGTTCAGGCACTGTTGCATTTCTAATGCATTTGCCAATGTCTTTACTTTTATTGGCTGCCTGGGATTGCAGCCTCCATCCTCGTGGAGAACAGCTGCTGATGCTCGGTGCTTCCCACCGATCGTGGCTGAGCTTGTCATTAGTGAATCTCTGGTGCAAACTGGTATCCTCCCATCAATATCTGCTTCAAACAAAAAATATAATTTGATTCGGGAACTTGATTTTTTTTGTACGTTTTTCCCACTTCATGCCTCTTGCACCAGTCTGGCCCCTTGCACCAGTCCCAGTGATTCTAGCCCTAGCCTAAAGCAACTCTAACACCAATTTACTCATGGCTCTCTGCCATTTCATTAACCTAACTGCAGGTGACCTTTAAGATTCCATACCAAATATTCCTCCAAGCTTCACAACACAACCAAATTGAAATTAAAAACAGAATTTAGCTTAGTTCTATCCTTGCTACTGTGGTAATCAACAGCACCACATTGTGGGAGTATGCAGTTCTAAACTTTGATATGTGCGCTCTTGACTAGGCATTCTGGGGAAGCTGATCCCAAGGGCGGGACAATGGCCCCAAGTTTCGACATGATTTGCTCCTGATTTTTAGGAGCAACTGGTGTAGAACGGAGTATCTTAGAAATCGGAATTCTCGCCATTTAGTTTGCTCCAGTTCTAGTCAGTTAGAACAGTTTCATTTTGGAACAGAATTTTTTTTTCAAAAGGGGGCATGTCCGGCCACTTACGCCTGTTTTCAAAGTTTAGGCAGTGAAAACTTACTCCAAACTAACTTAGAATGGAGTAAGTGAAGATTTTTGTATGCTCGAAAAAACCTTGTCTACACTTTAGAAAATCAGGCGTAGGTTACAAATCAGGCGTAGGGAATGGGGAGGGAGTTTAAAGGGAAGTTTACAAACATTAAACACTTCAGTTTTACAAATAAAGAGCCATCATCAATAATAAATGATAAAAACATCAATAAATCAACCAATAAATCAAAAAAAATTAATAAGAAATGATTTTTAAAAAAATCAATAAATAAAACATTTTCTACTTACTGACTGCAGCACCGGGAGCACCCCCCCGACCCCCCCCACAGTGTGTCTCTATCTCTCTGTCTGTGTGTGGGTGTGTCTCATTCTCTGTCTGTCAGTGTCTGTGCTTCTGACAGCAGGGGAGGGGGGGAAAGGAGATGGGAGGGGGGGAAAGGAGGAGATGGGAGGGGGGGAAAGGGAAATGGGAGGGGGGGAAAGGGAAATGGGAGGGGGGGAAAGGGAGATGGGAGGGGGGGAAAGGGAGATGGGAGGGGGGGAAAGGGAGATGGGAGGGGGGGAAAGGGAGATGGGAGGGGGGGGAAAGGGAGATGGGAGGGGGGGGAAAGGGAGATGGGAGGGGGGGGAAAGGGAGATGGGAGGGGGGGGAAAGGGAGATGGGAGGGGGGGAAAGGGAGATGGGAGGGGGGGGAAAGGGAGATGGGAGGGGGGGAAAGGGAGATGGGAGGGGGGGAAAGGGAGATGGGAGGGGGGGAAAGGGAGATGGGAGGGGGGGAAAGGGAGATGGGAGGGGGGGAAAGGGAGATGGGAGGGGGGGAAAGGGAGATGGGAGGGGGGAAAGGGAGATGGGAGGGGGGGGAAAGGGAGATGGGAGGGGGGGAAAGGGAGATGGGAGGGGGGGAAAGGGAGATGGGAGGGGGAAAGGGAGATGGGAGGGGGGGAAAGGGAGATGGGAGGGGGGAAAGGGAGATGGGAGGGGGGGAAAGGGAGATGGGAGGGGGGAAGGGAGAGGGAGGGGGGGAAAGGGAGATGGGAGGGGGGAAAGGGAGATGGGAGGGGGGAAAGGGAGATGGGAGGGGGAAAGGGAGATGGGAGGGGGGGAAGGGAGATGGGAGGGGGGGAAAGGGAGATGGGAGGGGGGAAAGGAGATGGGAGGGGGGAAAGGGAGATGGGAGGGGGGAAAGGGAGATGGGAGGGGGGAAAGGAGATGGGAGGGGGAGAAGGAGATGGGGAGGGGGGGAAAGGGAGATGGGAGGGGGGAAAGGAGATGGGAGGGGGGGAAAGGAGATGGGAGGGGGGGAAAGGAGATGGGAGGGGGGAAGGAGATGGGAGGGGGGAGGAGAGGGAGGGGGGAAGGAGATGGGAGGGGGGGGGAAGGAGATGGGAGGGGGGGAGAAAGGAGATGGGAGGGGGGGAGAAAGGAGTGGGAGGGGGAATGGAGGGGAGGGGAAGGAGATGGGGAGGGGGGAAAGGAGATGGGAGGGGGGAAAGGGTGGGGAGGGGGGAAAGGAGATGGGAGGGGGGGAATGGAGTGGGTGGGGAGGGGAAATGGAGTGGGAGGGGGGGATTGGAGATGGGTGGGGGGGGGGAAGGAGATGGGAGGGGGGGAAAGGAGATGGGAGGGGGGGAAAGGAGATGGGAGGGGGGGAAAGGAGATGGGAGGGGGGGAAAGGAGATGGGAGGGGGGGAAAGGAGATGGGAGGGGGGGGAAAGGAGATGGGAGGGGGGAAAGGAGATGGGGGGGGAGAAAGGAGATGGGGGGGGGAAAGGAGATGGGGGGGGGAAAGGAGATGGGGGGGGGGGGAAAGGAGATGGGGGGGGGGAAAGGAGATGGGGGGGGGAAAGGAGATGGGGGGGAGAAAGGAGATGGGGGGGAGAAAAGGAGATGGGGGGGGAAAGGAGATGGGGGGGGAAAGGAGATGGGGGGGGGAAAGGAGATGGGGGGGGAAAGGAGATGGGGGGGAAAGGAGATGGGGGGTGGAAAGGAGATGGGGGGGGGAAGGAGATGGGGGGGGAAGGAGATGGGGGGGAAGGAGATGGGGGGGGAGAAAGGAGATGGGGGGGAAAGGAGATGCGGGGGGGGGAAAAGAAGATGGGGGGGGGAAGGAGATGGGGGAGGGAGGCTGAACGGGCCGGGCCCGAGACTTTGGGCAGGGCCCGTCCCCAGCACCAGATTTACAGGTAGGTGGCGTTGGGTCGGGTCGGGGGGAGCGCGGGTCGGGGGGGGTGGTGGGAGGGAGGTCGGTTCGGTTCGGGGGGGAGAGGGAGGTCAGGTCGGGGGGAGGGAGGTCAGGTTGGGTCCAGTCCAGGGGCGGGGCGGGGGAGCGGGAGTCGGATCTGGTCCGGAGACGGGGGGGGGGGGGGGAAGCGTGAGTCGGGTCGGTGTCGGGTCCAGGGGCAAGGGGAGCGCGTGAGTCGGGTCGGTGTCGGGTCCTGTCCGGAGGCGGGGAGCGGGAGTCGAGTCGGGTCGGGAGGAAGCAGGAGCGTGGGAGGAGCCTTATTCACGCAGCCCCAGTGAGGCCATTCGGCCAGGGCTAGGAGCTGCGTGCTTCGGCCCCTCCCACACAGTTTTGGGCGCCTGGAGCTACTGCACTTGCGCGCCCACTGTAGCGCGCATGTGCAGAAGTCCCAGCTCTGTTTTCAGCGCAGGGACCTGGCTCCGCCCCCTACAGCTCCTGCTGCGCTGCGCCGAGGGCCAGTGGACCAGCAGGGAGCTGGAGAATCTGGAAGTTTTTTTTAGGCGCACTTTGTGGCGCGAAAAACGGGACTGCGCCGTTCTAGGTGCGGCTCGAAACTTGGGCCCAATATGTGGATAATTTAGCTCATGCTGCTCTCATATGTATGTTGATTGCTCGTCCAAGAGCAACAGAGAACAGATGCTGACTGGTGCAAGAGGCATGAAGTGGGAAAAACGTACAAAAAAAAAGCAAGTTCCCGAATCAAATTATATTTTTTGTTTAAAGCAGATATTGATGGGTGGATACCAGTTTGCACCAGAGATTCACTAATGTCAAGCTCACAATCTCAGCCACGATCGGTGGGAAGCACCGAGCAACAGCAGCTGTTCTCCATGAGGACAGAGGCTGCAATCCCAGGCAGCCAATAAAAGTAAAGACATTGGCAAATGCATTAGAAATGCAACAGTGCCTGAACAAATATTAATTTCCAAAACTAATCTGAAGAGGTTGCCCATAACCGATAAACTGAATCTGAAATCTAATATTGGTCAAAGAGAATTAAACTGTTGCATACCTGTTTAGAATTTACAGCTAAGTTTGATTTAAGCATTTTTGAAATATAGTAAAACCTATAGTCAAAATGTCCTCGTCGCCTCCCTAACTCAGCATTTATAAATATATGCATTTGTTTGAAATCATTTCAAGCAGACAAAACTTATGTGACTCAGCATTTTCTTTGTAAGTACCATTGCTCATCAATTTCCTTCCTCCCACAAATGTATTACAAACTAATGACATACATTTCAGCAATTAAATATGTCTTTAAATAGACAAAGCACATGTGTCTAATCCTTTGAGCAGACCTACAGATTCCCTGATGGATAACTATGGAAAACAAAAGTTTTTATAAACATGCAAATTATGAAATAGCCACGTTCTCATCAACTATAATTCAGAGGGTATTTATCCAGGAAATTTGTGAGCACAAGTAAAAGCCTGATTGACTCATTGCGACAAAGATATAGACACCTGCAACAGGTTTCATACAACACAACACTGTCTGAAGGCAACTTTCACTCAGATCCTTCTATGCACCTGTGACAAGTTTGCAATTTTTAAATTTAAAGCTGCAGTATCACTGTGCTTTAACATTATAAATCTAATGTTACAAACCTTTATAATTTTTTTTTAAACTAAGGATGCCTGAAAAGATTGTGTTGCTGAAACTGGGGGTAAGCCTATTAGAATCCCAGTTATTTGGAGCGCTTAGCAGCAAAGATTATAGAGCACATATAGCCATGCAAACTTGACTGACATCACAACTGAATGTCTCAAAAAATGTAGGATGTTTTGCAGTCACTTTACTTCTTGTATTACTGATTTTAAAATTAAGAGATTTTCAGCTGCTAGATTTTAGGTTAATGGAAAATTTTGTCTAAGATGGACAGACCTAAGCCTTCTCACAAAAGTGCAAAAAATTTGAAATCACTAAAATTGTATTCACTAACTTGGAAATGCTGCT